>NW_010155995.1:0-764 GCF_000695765.1 Mesitornis unicolor
AGCATTCTGGAGGTTACCTGAGAGCACTTTGAGGTCAGGAAGGACCCATCTCAGAGCTCTGCTGAAGAACAGAGCAATGGCAGGACCAAGAGCTGAGGCTTGCAAGGCCTCCAGTCTCATGGAGCTGTAAAAGGGCACATGAGAAGCGTGAGATTTTTGGCCTGAAGCAATGCAGATGTTGGGGTCTGAATCCAGGAAAGACAGATCAATAGTAGTCTTCCAGATGAGGTGGCAGAAACCACTAAGACATAACAGTGCTGTGTTCTGACAAAAATTGTAGTTTTCTGATGAAAATCTGTGTCAGAGTACTCTCCAGTTCTGCAAATATATGCCTAAGAAATAATTCTCCCTTTCCAAAAACACTCAAGTTACTTGCATAAAGGGATCACACAGACTGAAATTTAAGCAACTGCTCCAAAACAGGAAGAAAATAATGTCTTTATGAGCATGTACAGCCAAAAAGATGTTGATTCAAAGACTGACACTCCCATCAAAGGTTGGGATACATGCCATCTAACTTGCCATTTTGGGTCTTATGGGGATGTTAAAAACTGTTCTTGCCTATATTTGGTATGAAGCTATAATTATTTCACTCTCAGTATTTCTTTTTGTACTTGAATGTCAGTGCTGGATTCAACACCTTAAGTTTCTGAATATTTTACTGAAATTTACAGAAACACTTACATGTGTTTTGGGTTTATGGGGCAAGGTTCTGGTGGGCACGGAGGTCTGCGGGGGGGGGCCTCTGTGAGAAGAGACCATGG
>NW_010155996.1:0-1075 GCF_000695765.1 Mesitornis unicolor
GGCCAGAGCTCTGACCAGAACCAGGGCTAGGTTGGGACCGGACCCGGGGCCGGGGCCAGGACCAGGACTGGATCCAGGGCTGGGGCCGTGACAGGAGCCGGGGCTGTGGCTGCTTTTAAAGTGATAATGTTCTCATGCAAAGAGATTTGAACACGCCACAGTCTTACAATTAGTGCCATTTGAATTACAATGATGAACCACAACATTTAATTGTATTAGCTGTAATAGCCATTCATCATTCCTCTAAACCCCTGTGTCTCGAGCTTGCTGGGCAAAGGAACAGAATTGTTCTTTATAAACATATTCATGACATAGTGGCCAAGGTACTCAGGCAAAGCCTTAACCCAGCTCAAGCTCGCATCTGTCATGGTCCAAAATACATGGCAGTATAACATGGAAACAGGACAAGTCAGCATGACAGACACCAGAACAAAATTAAGAGAGCATCCTGTAACAGGACTTGCAGAAGCATAGTTATGAGTGACATTGTAGTATTAACTTCCAAGTTGTCTCGTTGGGGAAAATAATAATAAAAATTCATTTCCAAACTTGTGCCCCATGTTATCCTGTCTACTATATACAAAATCCAATCCCAGTAGCCGGAAAGGGGAGGGAACAGTACTGATCTCGGACCCCCCAGGGTCCTACAGACACCATCAGTCCTCCCTTTTCAGGCTATTAACCCTTAAACCATAACATCTGTACATAGCACAAAATCAATTTAGACAGGGAAGCTGCCTTTCTTGAAGAAATCAGGACATAACAAGCTTTTTATAGGTCATAGCCTGGGGCTGATAATGGTGCACTGGGAATATAGTGCTCACTGATTACAGTAGTGCACTGCTACCATTTTGCTATATGAAGACAGACAAAGCATGCCACATTTCCAGCCCCAGAACACTTACTTGCAGCCTTCCGGGTCTCATAAAAAATAGCAGAAGGGAAGTCCTCAAGAAGAGTATAGACAAAGGGACAAAAATTCACATTTTCTTCTTTGTCTCTAGCACAGCACACGACCAATTGAAAATCAGATTCACTCTATGCTATGGTTTAAGGGTTACCAACCTGAAAAGGA
>NW_010155997.1:0-2718 GCF_000695765.1 Mesitornis unicolor
AAGGGACCTTAAAGATCATCTGGTTCAACCCTGCTTGCCAAGGACAGGGACACCTCGCACTGGACCAAATTACTCAAAGCCTTGTCCAACCTGGCCTTGAACACTGTCAGGGATGGGGCATTCACAGCTTCCCTGGGCAACCTGTGCCAGTGTCTCACTACTCTCATCATAATATCTAATCCAGTATCTAATCTCTCTTACTTTGAAACCATTATCCCTCATCCTGTCACTACATGCCTTTGTAAAAAGTCTCTTTCCACATTTCTTGTAGGCCCCTCTCAGGTACTAGAAGGCTGCTAAAAGCTCTCCCCATGCTTTTAATGAACGTAAACTATTAATATAGAATAATTAATATAAAATAATACAGAAAATAGAAAAAATAGAATAGTTTATAATATATTATAAACGAATATCCCTTACGATAGAGAGCATGGCTTGGACAAGAAACCAGACAGTTCAGCTATGGGTCAGTGTCACTGCAACAGCTCCTACACATATTAGCAAAAACATTATTTTAAAAATACATTTCCTGACAGTTGTCCAATTCTGTGTTAACATTCTGTATTTAAGCTATGACCCTCATTTCCAAGGACTGTCTCTACTTTTTTGGTGGTTCTGCATATATTTTGATCTCTGATCTACAAATCTTAGGGAAGACTAAACTAAAACATAACAATCAACCACCTCAAAACCCCAGCATCACTTGTTGGAACATTCAAGACATCAAAATTTAGGGAAAAAAGATAGTGAGAGACACAGAACTTAGATTTTTTAGTAAGTAATAGAAATTTTAAAAGTTATTGCAATTTAAATCACCACTGTTTAGTTACACAAACATAACCATCTATTTTCACATGCAATTGGTTTATTTATTTAATGAACTTAAGTACATTACTTCCCGCAGCTACACTGCCACTCAGCATTTTAGTAGAAACAAACTGTTCCTTTCAAAGGTGTAAATACAAGAAACTACCCACATTTGGACAAGGAGTCAGACATCATCACAGTAAGAAAAGATTAAAAACCCAGAGCATAAATTAACTATTAAGTAAAAATCTGCTAAATTGAGGGTTTGACCAAAACAGTTCATTAAATTACAGGGAGAGATGGTAATTCAGAAAAATATCTTCCTTGTGATCTCTCACTTTCACTGGGTAGCAAGCCACATCAACCGAATTCAATTGCATCAAATCATTGGAGCTATTTTTACCAGAAATATTTCACATTCTCATAGGATTTTGGTGGAAAGGACTATTATCTTACCTGTTTTGATACTAATTTGGCTATTCCTAACAAATACCAGTTTTCAATTTTAGAGAACATGTAATAAGTACAGTAAAACACAGAAAAATTTTAAACATTTACTGTTACAGTGGCAGAAGAACAAAAATATAAATAAAAGTATGCACATCATAAGACAAATTCTTTTTCCTCATCATCCCTTCCAAGTTTTAATGTATATTCATAAACAAGCAATTTCAGGTTTTGTGAAGATACAGCAAAATTAAGTTGTTTTACTGAAAATAATTAAAATATGCCAATTTCAAGTAGTGTCTGTAGTAGCTCTTTGTTTAGTATGTGCTTGAATCCCCTCTGATTCCTAAGCATCTTTAAATATGTTACAAGATCATTTCAACTGCAAGACAAGGACATGAAATAAACAAACTAATGAATAAAATGTAACAGCACAGAGTACAGAAGAGTCCCTCTCAAATGAGGAGGCAGAATAAAATAGAATAAAATATACCCCTTTAAAAAGAACTGTTTATATCCTGTACAGTTACATTATTACTTGATAAAACTGGTGTTTTCCCAAGCCTGCAGGTTGGCAATATCTGTATCTCTGTAGCAACAGTGAAACTGAAAACTTCTTCTGTTTCTTCAATTTGATCTGCTACAGCAAGTTTGATAAAAATCTTCTTCTTCTATGTTTTTGTTGCCTATCTTTTTCACAGGTAATAGCGGCAAGGCTAAAAGCCTGGGAAAGGACAGAATAGTATTGATGCTACTCTGATGCTACTCTGAAACCTAGATACTAGGACATAAAGGAATATTGAAGAAAATTCCCCTCAGTAGCTGGATTATACACTTACACTTTGTAAAACCCATTAACAATGTACTAAAAAAAAAGGAAGAATATGGGGTCCTAAATGTTGTTTTTTTTTTTAATACTGCTGCAGCATTAAGTGGTGAAGATACAAAGTTATCTAATAGTTGTCCTGGTACATTATTTAAAATGGTGAGAATTAGAATTATATAACAGCGTATGAGTCTGTTGAAGACCTTCTCCAGATAATCTTCAAATTAGTTTGACAAACAAACAGATTCATCGCTACCAGCGTATTCATACATTTAAAAGTTTGCCATGACGTAATGGCTCAGTACTGCTCACTTGGAAATGTTGCCTGAATCCAACAATGACAACACTGGAAACACACGAAAAGCCACGGGAAGGATTATCAAGCTTGTATAGGCAAAGCACTAAGACCCAAAAAAAAAAAAATATATATATATATTTGAATACACCAGATCTGGCTCATGCAGCGTATCTCCTGATCTAGATTTTGGAGATAAAAATATCCCCCAAACACAGCCTCCCCGGGGGATTGCTCTTGCAGCACCAGTGTGTTGGCAGGAACGCACGGTCAGCCACTTCTATAGCAGCTTGGAAGAACAGCTTTAGGTTTCACTTCACGTCCCATAAACAAATAAATTAAG
>NW_010155998.1:0-491 GCF_000695765.1 Mesitornis unicolor
GTTGAGTGATTATCTTTGCTTCATTTGTTTTGAGTTCTGTGTGGGGCTGTGTGAGGCTGCTCTGCCAGCCAGGCCCAGCCAATCACAGCTCCCCAGCCTCTCCTCATTTCTTCTCCAATCAAAAAACCCTACCTTGTTGCTGGCCAGAAACCCCAAAGGTTCCCTTCCACAGCCTGGTACTTAATGCAAATAGCCCTAGAGCTCATCCTGCCCTGCCACCTGCATCAATGCCTCTTCCTCCTTTGGTAGGACCAGGGACATCTCCTGTCCTTCCTAACCCTGTAAGAACGCCAGCAGCCCCATTTCCTTAAGGCCCAAGATATCATTTCCCACTGCTGATAGCAATCATTTGCTTTGCAATCACCAAATTGCTCCAAACAGAAGATGTCATCTCACCCAGCGTGTGGTGCATGTGGCTGAAAGACAAGTCCAGCTAATGTTGGGTTTTGTAGAGTTTTGTTCCCCATGAGTGGCCTCATTGGCGTGTGAAA
>NW_010155999.1:0-837 GCF_000695765.1 Mesitornis unicolor
CACCCAGCTCGTGGGCGGCCGTGAACGCTGACTGCAGCCCGTCGTCCTCCACGATGGCGCAGCTGCGCTCGGGGTCGCAGATGGTGCCCACGTCGGCCATGCCCAGCGTGGCGCAGGTGGACGCCCCACACAGGTCCTGGGGAGCAGGCAGGAGGGTTCAGGGCATCCCCAAACGCAGTGAGCACCCAAAGTCCTGGGAATGGGCTCTGAGGACGCCCCCAGCCCCAAAACCCATGGACACCCCAGCACCCAAAACCCATTGATAGCCCCAAACCCAAAACCCATGGACATCCCAGCACCCAAACTCCTTGGGATGGGCCCCAAAACCCATGGACACCCCAACACCCAAACTCCTTGGGATGGGCTCTGAGAACCCCCCAGCCCTGAAACTCATGGACACCCCAGCACCCAAACCTCATCAATAGCGCCAAACCCAAAACCCATGGACATCCCCAAACCCAAACTCCTTGGGATGGGCTCTGAGGATCCCCCAGCCCCAAAACCCATGGACACCCCCAAACTCCTTGGGATGGGCCCCAAAACCCACAGACACCCCAGCCCCAAAACCCGTAGACACCCCAGCACCCAAACTCCTTGGGATGGGCTCTGAGGACCCCCCAGCCCTGAAACCCATGGACACCCCAGCACCTAAAACCCATCGATAGCCCCAAACCCAAAACCCATGGACATCCCCAAACCCAAACTCCTTGGGATGGGCTCTGAGGACCCCCCAGCCCTGAAACCCATGGACACCCCAGCACCTAAAACCCATCGATAGCCCCAAACCCAAAACCCATGGACATCCCCAAACCCAAACTCCTTGGGATGGGCTCTGAG
>NW_010155999.1:973-1675 GCF_000695765.1 Mesitornis unicolor
AGCCCCAAAATCCCTGGACCCCCCCAAACTCCTTGGGATGGGCCCCAAAACCCATGGACACCCCAGCACCCAAACTCCTTGGGATGGGCCCTGGAGACCCCACAAACCCCAAAACCCATGGACACTCCAGCACCCAAACCCATGGACACTCCCAAACTCCTTGGGATGGGCCCCAAACCCATGGACACCCCAGCACCCAAACTCCTTGGGATGGGCTCTGAGAACCCCCCAGCCCTGAAACTCATGGACACCCCAGCACCCAAACCTCATCAATAGCGCCAAACCCAAAACCCATGGACATCCCCAAACCCAAACTCCTTGGGATGGGCCCCAAACCCATGGACACCCCAGCACCCAAACTCCTTGGGATGGGCTCTGAGAACCCCCCAGCCCTGAAACTCATGGACACCCCAGCACCCAAACCCCATCGATAGCGCCAAACCCAAAACCCATGGACATCCCCAAACCCAAACTCCTTGGGTTGGGCTCTGAGGACCCCCCAGCACCCAAACCCACCTCAGGGGACACCCAAGCGCCCTCCCTCATCCATCCACATCCCCCCACCTGTCTGGTGAAGAAGATGGCAGTGTCAAAGTGGAGCGGGCTGTCCTCGTCGGGGTCGTTGAGCCCCTTTTGCCACTGGCAGAAGTTGCGGAGCATTTGGGCGGCGTTGGGGGTCAGGGGGGGCCCGGGGATGCCGGG
>NW_010156000.1:0-9840 GCF_000695765.1 Mesitornis unicolor
AATAAAATAAAATAAAATAAAATAAAATGTATTAGAAAGTACATTTTCCCTCATATTGTCACCATAGATTATTTAAAAACACAGTTTCTACAGGACTGGCACTGTATGTGTGAATGCAGTTCCATCAGAAGGCTTCCAGGGACACAATTCTTGTCCTATTCTTACTGTAAGACTACACGTGACATCACTGTTTTGAGCGCAAAGTTGTTGACACTTAAAACTAAGAAAGTTATGACTGAGCTTAGAAACTGAGGAGGTCAGAAAAGCTAACAGGCTAAAAGGTGTAGAAAAGTGCTGAGTTGGGGAAGATGTATCCAAAAATACATGCATAAAGATTTTTGTATCCTAAAATCAGGATTGATTGAAAAAGAAATGTGAAATATGCTTGATATTTAAATAGGATATCAAGAAGAGGGCTAAAACAGTGACAAGTATGTTTCTATACCAACACTGAATGTCTAAAAAAAATGGGAAACAAGAACAAAACTGGAACATCTTGTCCTAGACAAACACATTGTTAATATAGAGTTTTATTGACAGTCACTGGGACACTAAATGCAAAAATGTGTGGCAAATTAATATGACAAGTAAAAGAGAACATCAATTCAAAACAGATTAACAGATACAGCAAAGAAGCTGAAAAAAACAATATCCCAATCTTAAATAAGAACAGCTTTGGGTAAATATTGCTTGACCAGGATAATATACTGATTGCCAAATGCTCAGAGAAGAAGTACAGACAGTTAGAACAGACAATACTGTTTTTCTGGGTAACATCCTCCTATAGATTAGGCTAATTTTACTCTGAGAAATGAAATATGGCATTTTGAAAGACTAATCATGTTTATGTTAGGATCAGCAAACTAGGAAGTCCACAAAAATATAAAAGATACCATTGATTTGGTGCAAAATAATATACAGGATCTTATTCAAAATCTTACAAAAATAATATAATTTTATAATTGCATTGATGTACTTATATTCAACTGCTGTGCATAGGAACAAAATACAAAAGGAATTTTGTAAAGAAAGTCAAAATTAGGAAGAAATTCAAATAAGCTGTTGGATAAGAGACAAGAAAAAGAAGACAGGAATAAATGCTCAGTTATCCAGCCAGTATTGGGAGTAACAAGAAGTGTTTACTTCTTCATACAATGCAGGCGTTGTTTTTGTAGTTTAGCATAGTTATGAATAATTTAAACAGTGTATGTGCATTAGGTTGGGTGAGGATGAAAACGAAGTATCAAGGACTTCAACAGAACCTATGGCCCTGGGTCACTGGTCAATGAAATTTCAAGTGAAATTCAAGTTACATGAAGAGAAATAACTGTTGTTTGTAGACATGTAAAACCAGCATGACCTAACTATTAACAATCAGGAGCAAGATTCTTGGTTGATAGATAATTCCATGAAAATATAAGCACATCCTACAGTACAAGTCAAAAATAGCAAATCAATTGTTAGGAATCATTAGGAAGAAACTAGGGGAGAAAACAGAACATATTATTATGCCACTGTTTGAATCCTTGGCTTACCCTCAGCGAGTAGCATTGTTCTTCAGGAGTTGATGTTAGATCAGTTACTGTTTAGCTGAACTCCATGGCAAAGAAATGCAGACACTCAGGTTCACAGATGATACCAAACTGGGAAAAGTTGTTTATATTCTGGACTCCGCTATTCAGAAGGATCTTAACAGGCTGGGGAAATGGGATGACATCTCCTCAAGTTGAAAAATGGCAAACATAGAGCCTTGCAACTAGAACAGATTAACCCTGTGCACCAGTAAAGGCTGCAGAGTGATTCGCTGTCGAGTATTTTTCTCAGCAAAGTACTAAAGGGTTCTTCAGGAAGTTGAGCATAAGGCAGCTGTGCACCTTTGCAGTTATAACACTGACATGTAGGGCACAAAAAAATTGCAATTATGTTCTTTAAAAGCTGTGTCCTGGTTTGAGCTAAACAGAACTAATTCTCTATTCAGTGACTTTATTTTCGGTTAAGTCTCTTCCTCGTGACTATGCATTCTGAAATTAACAACATGTTTTTCCAGACAGTCTGCTTCTAGGACTGATAGAGCTTGATGTTTACAGTTACTATTAGGAATGGTATGCAGCTTATATGCTCTTGTTTATACTTGTTTGTGTGAAGACCAAGGTGACTGCCATATCTTGGATGTTGAGGTGTCGTAAATGAGGGGTTGCACCTGTAGGAAGGAGCAGACAGGACAGATGACCCAAAACTAACTAATAAGGTATTCCATCCCACATACATCATACTCAGTATAAAGCTGAGGGATCATGATGGTCTCATTCTCTTCTTATATGGCCAGTGTCCAAGCAGGACTTTACAAGTTTGTCCATCATCTATCCCAAACCATGCATTCCTGAATCCGGCTCTCATCTGCTGTTGAATCCGGTCTGGGACTTTTCCAGTGCCTTGTTCCATAGTGTCTTTTGAGAGATAATTCTCACTGGGGACAAAGAGGGAAGTATTCAGTATTGGTTTTATATGTATTTGTATATATTTCATGCTTTTCCTATTTACATTCTTATATTTTAATTTTATTGTTATCATTTTATTAATCCTGTTTTAGTTTTCTTTTCCACCCATAAACCTCTCCCTTATTCTCTTTCTTTTCCCTTTCTGTGAGGGTAGAGGGGTTAATAGAGAGCATTTGTCATCCATTTAGTGGCCAGTCCAACCCTAAATCTTGACAAGCTGTACCTATTCCTATTCAGTGTGAGGTGAGATAGTAATTAAAGGAATCTGATAGTTTTCACTTTGCATTTCTTTTTTCATAAGTTACTGGGAAAGTTAAAGTTTATGAACACACCAATCTGCAGCTGAAAAAAAAAAGATCACTAATAGTGGCTTAGGGGAAGGAGTCAGAATAATTTGTTTAGGACTCTGGGCTGCACTGAAGAAACAGTGCAAATCATCCATGGATTATCTCAACTCAAACTTTTTTTAAAGAAATAGGAAAAAGAAAGCTGATTTTCTTCCAAGCTTATTAAAAGTGGAGCTTAAGCTAATATAATTATCAGAATTGCCTAAAGAATTTCTGTCTGACTTGCAATAAATTTTACAAAGGAGAAATTAGAACAGCTATTCCATTTACTGTGCATAAGTGCATAATGAGTGCTCAGTAACATCATCAGGATACTTAAACCTGGAAGATTTACTATGAGTTTTTCAATTTATGTGTCACTATTGAAAGCCCTCTTAAGTGTGAACAGTACTTATTGGAAGAATATATTTGTGTGGTTTTGACTGAGATAAAATCTTTATCTCAGGTCTTCTATCCACAGAAACAGTTCTTTAACAGATCAGAAGAACATGGAAAATACAATTTCCCTAAAATGTAAGAGGATAATAAATTCAACTTGTCACCTAGTTTTAAAATAATGTTAGTAAACTAAAAACGAAAGTAACTTGAAAGTAATAGAAAATGTAATATGGAATAAAATAATTGAGGTGATCTGTGTTAAGACACAAATATGTACAAAGGACAATAATCTATGTACTTAATACATATCTCTGTGACTGTGAAATCACTCAAATTTTAAACAGATCACAAATATGACCATAATGTAATACTTGCCATTTTAGGGAATGAAGGATGATAAAAACAAACCTATATGCAGTAAAAATACAAGGTGTTCAGGTTGCATATGTAAAAATAGCATAAAGGAAATAAAAATTGTAATGATTGCATCATTACCATATCAAAAATAGAAGGTATTTGTGGATTTTTCCAAGAAGGGAACATTTCTAAGAACAGAATATGCAGGTAAAATTTAAGCTTTATGTGCATTTCAGTATCTGAAATATGAAAAAAAATACATCCCTGTTATGGCCTAAAATCAGGTGAAAATTGTTTTTCAAGATGTAGACTATTTCTATACATAATACTAAGTGGAAGTATATACATATGCAAAACTTATTTAATGAAAAGAAATCAGGTTATTTGTAAATCTTCACAAAGAAGAGATAAAAAGCAATGTAAACCTTGAGGAAAAACTAGTCAGAACCATGTATACTTAGGCGTAAAGTTACCACAAGAATGTAAATAACATATTGGTATTCAAGATCACTGAACAAGAAATCGAAGTTACAGAGGACATTTCATCAAGTTAATTATTTTTATACTAGGTACTGCATAGTTATGTGTAGTAAAAAGCACTGCACATGTAAGAAAAAACTTGATTAAAACTAAATTGAGGTTAAGAAAGACTACCTAACTATTACACAAATAATTGCAGACATTCTCATTACTTGAGAACAAGGCAACATGAAGAGGTCATGAGCAGAAACTGAAAGTAACTTAGGGAGTAAAATATGAAACAAAATCTGGTTAACCTGATATTGCATTGAATTTGGCTTAGTAAGAGAAAGTGTTGTCTCCGTTTAAGGCTCAGAGATTTTCTCTCTATTGTTCCCTAGCCTACCAGGGGAGAATTAAAAAAAAGGGAATAGAGAAAAAGATGCTTTGCACAAGGTTGAAAGTTAAGACTGTAACAAGTTTAATGAAAAACAACAGGGGAAAGGAAAAGGGAATTAATAAGGGATAAAGAATATTTAACTATATACAAAACCCGGTCCCAGTAGTCCCGAGTGGAAATGTCCAAGCAGTGCCTCATGGCTGCTGTGACTCGTCACCAGGGACTGCAGTGGTGCCAGGAAGCGGATGACGGTGGATGCTGCCAAGCACGTGGAGCTAGGCCCAGCTGTCCCGAGATGCAACAGGAAGCAGCCCAGAAAAACCCCCAAAAACCTCGGACCTCCTCGGTTTTTTATACACTGTGGCTGGAAAGGGGAGGAAACACTACTGATCCAGGGTCCTACAGACACCACCTGTCCCTCCCTTTCAGGCTGGTAACCCTTAAACCATAACAAGTGCCATGTTTCATAGTTTTTCTGACAAAAGAAGGACTAAACTATGATTTCAAAAAAATCATGGATATGCTCAGTCCATATGTGCTAGTCAAAGAACCTTAGGGATAGTGCTGGACTTTCTTAATCACTTGTCAAAAAACTGTGAGCCTCTGAGTCAACTAACTTAAACCAATCATATGGGAATGGACAGAAATACATGAAAAGACTTTTGAAGAAGTAAAAAGGTTAATTTCAAATTCTCCATTAATGAAATATTATAACCCTAAGGAAAGGCTGGTCTTAGAAAGTGACACATTGGAGACCAGCCCGGGAACCACATTAATGCAGAGAGAATGTCTAAAAGCACTTATGATCTGCGATTTCTTAGCTAACAAATGAGAAAGAATTAGCACTAGACCTTTGCAAAACTGGGTAAAATATTTTTCCAAATCTGTCAGGACAAAAAAGCAGTACAGTGTCATGTCTCCCTAATTTTTCTTATGGTTTAAATTTTTGAAAGCATTAATTTAAATGAAGAATGTGAAACTATGGCTCATCACCATACACATGAGACCGGGTCTGACACAGTTCTCTTGCAATGTTTTACCAAACCTCACCACAACACAAGAGTTTTCAAGCACATTTTAAGACCTCTTCCTCCCATACAGTTAGTGTCTTCCAAAATCTGAAATTAAGCATGAAATGACCTACTGCATTTCGACCATCAGTATAATGTCATCTTTCCTTTTGACGGTCTCAGTTCCCTTCTTCTTTCAAAGTTGTGACACACAGCCTTTTCCCCCCTACACACTCCGACCTCCAAAGAAGAAATGGTCAAGCAACTTTGATTTTACCATCTGTCACTTTCATTAAGACTGTATTTCCAGAGCAAGGCTGAACTGCCTGTAACAAACTTGACTTTTACATTGTCAGTGTCAGGGTACGGCATGGGCCAGCAGCTCCCTGGGATCTAGGGGCAGCAGGGGCTGCCTGGGGCAGCAGGTCAGGGCCTGGCTGACAAGGCCCATCCCAACGACAGGGAGCAGGGCAGCTGGGGACCACTGGAGCAGCCGCAATCCTGGGCATCAGCAACCTCCCAAGGGACAGACTGAAGCCAGGCAGGGATGTCAGTCCTTGTCTAGAGGTGATGATCAGGTCCAGTGAGGACGACCAGGTTGAGACACAGCCCTACGCTGGTTGGGAAGGGCTTTTATGGGAGGATTAGGTTTGGTTATGCTCACTCAAAGACTAGTTACAGGCACATACACCGTTACTGTGTATCAGTGTTCCTGTACAAAAGGTTTACCACACATCTGAAAACAGTTTCTCTGGGTATTCCCAATAAATTTCTCATCTCTGACAGATCAGAGGTAACAGCTGAGCAACAAACAGCAAGCTCTACAGGGATCCGGATGTTCAGCAAGATTCTGTCTAAATCCTCAGATCTAGCAGATGCTCCCAAAATCCAATTAATAAACAAGTCTCCATTTAATAAACAGTACTTGGTTAGTATCCATGTTGAAGATAGTAATCACTGCTGCTCTGTACACAGAGTTGTGGAGCAGCTGAGGAGTTTCCATTGCATAAAAATGTGAGATACAAGTATGGGCACACTGGTTAATTTGTGACAACTCAATTAAAGACATACAGAATTGTAGCATTTCTATGAGATACAGAATAGCCTAGTTACATCTTCTGATAAAGTATGTATATATGATATCGTTTCTGATTTTTTTTCAAGATCAGATTTTAGCGCTTTTATGGTCATTATGAGTGTAACTTTTGATGCTACCTTCTTTTATTAAACTCAGAATGGTGTAATTTCAAATAGTTAAGAGCTCTAGCAAAATATGTGTCCTGAATTGCAAACTTTTCTTTTTTAAGACTACTTGTCAAGCAATGGAAACAGAAAAATGCATCATAAAGGCTGGCAAGCACTACAGATGAAAATGAAATGAACTGGGCCTTATTCCAGTCTGGCAATACTGTATCAGAACAAGCAGCAGGGTTTAAAAACAGTCTAACATGGAGACCAAGGAGAAGAACACAAACTGTCACCAGTCAAAAACTGACAGGCCTATATTTCTGTTCAGTAGTCTCTGAAGCAAAAATAAAGCAGCTTATTAAAAAATAAGCTTTATCCTACAACAGAATTCCCAAGAAAGTAAATAAGATCAGTAAAAAAAGTGCAACAAATATAGCAAAGTAAAATAACATAATAAGAGTTATAATAGGAGGAAAACATTAAATTTTGCAAGTCATCAAATGAGATACCAATGAAAAAAAAAAACGAGAATAAAGGGAAAATTTGCTACTAGCCACAGTCAGTAGGTTGGAGGATGCAGAGACAGGGAGGTCAGAGAGCACAGGAAACAGAATGGATATGGAGATGTTATTCCTTCACCACAGCAAAGTAGCTCAGGGCTTGAAGTATTTTATCTCATAGATTCCTGGTGAGCCAGAAGCAAATAAGCTGAAGACTAGGTCAGGTCAAATAATAATAACGCTGTAAAGAGTGGTTTGAGACACGTCATAATGCACAGTATGGTGGAGTGCTAAATTCACACATAAAAGTGAAAGTGGCATGGGGGCAGCACAAATAGAAAGCAGGAGAGAACAGAGGAAAGCTGATCCCCATCTCTCTGGATCTTAACTGCTCGTGATGGTCAGACCTCAACAGAGCTTGAACTTCAGTCCCTTGCTCTAAGAGGTCTTTTGCTTCTTTCATATCTAAAAAGAATCCTATTTCCCAGTTCAGGTCTTCTGTGCTTTTGTTTAATATTCTTTTAATAATGTGGTGACGTTATACTTTGCTGTTTCTTTCAACCTCTGTTTATTAGAAATCAGGAAAAAAGTCATTCAGACCAACTGAATCATAGTCACCTGTCATGTATTTATGGTGAGTGAATAATATCAGCCTTTATGCCACTTCTCCATAGAATTTCTCGTGGCATCTCTTCAAAAATACAGCTCTGACAATGAATCCCAGCAGGTAGTGTTGGAGGGGACAGCATGAAAAGAGTAAAAAGTTTTTGGAATTATGTCTACTGTACTGACTGGCACGGCACAGGGAATGCTTAGCCACTCATAAACTGAGCACACTTCACATACAAGTTCATATATACTCAGTCATTCTTAGATGTCATCCTAAGTGTTATATTTAGACTTTGGAAGGCAAGTTTGCTTTCTTATTTCTTAATAAAGAAGAAAACAAACTCCTTGCCCAGGTTTACAGAGTAACCACAAAGTCATCAAATCACCAAGTCACTAATGTGTCATTATGAAGTTCTTCAGGCATGCTGAATAAGTATACAGGTACCTTCAAGGTAAAGTTGACTTAGCACAGCTGACAGGATTAGACAGATGATGTTACTGAGGTTACTCCTTAATTACTATTCAGACTAGCCAGGATCATAGAGGAAGTCAGCAATGTAATGACCCAGAAATCAATTTCAACAGAACCAGAACTGAAGCTACACAGACCTTTATCCTTAAATACATAAAGAATAGATGTTGTACATCTGAGCAGGGAGGAGGGTGTGTAGCAGATGGAATGAGTTTGGGTGGGAATTCTAGTTCATTGGTCATTTACTACATCCAGATATAAAGGAAGTGAATAGACTAAAAGTAGTTACTAAAAGTAATTCATTCTACCACAAGTCTTATTTGAATAATATGGCTGAATATTCTCAGACTTGATGCTCAAATGAGATTTCCTTTGTTCTGTAATACAGAGTATAATAATTCTGAGAGATCGGATCCTACTGTCTGCATATGTTACTTGTGTGTGTTATACTATATTATATGGAATACTATAAACACATGAAGCCTAAAAGAAGAATGACCTACCAATGAAAACAGGAGAAGGATTAATTTAGTCCCTACAAATTTCCAGGTAAAATTATTCCTTCATATTGCTATTCTTTAGGAAAAACACTTGAATCATACAGTACTTAAATCCTGAGACCAAGCTGTTATTGTCCTTACAAAATGGATTCAGGTTGTCTGTAATATTATTTGACTTTGTGTCTAGAGTATTCACTCTTAGAAATTGGCACAAGTGCCCTTCCAGGAATAACTCTGTACTATCTTCTTAGCCCAGAGGTGGTAAATTATTGTTGTTATAAACAGACAAAAAACCCCAAACAAAATATATGGAGCAGCTTCATATACAATGCCAGGAGACATCCACATTTTATAAAAGTAGAAACCTACACTCTTAAAAATTTGAGTTTGCCTTTATCTGTATTTTAGATTGCCTCATTTTCTGAGATTTTCCTTCACAGCCAAAGCTTGTACAGCTAGCTTTTGCCAGAGCGAAACAGAGGTTGCACCACCCTTAAATAAGCAATGAGGAAAGATGGCAATTCTGGCTTTGAGTATGACATCAAGTACACTCCTGCACTTGGTTCCTAATGAAGTTCACCCAAAACTTCATTTTAGCAAATAATGTTCCAATCTCTGAGCACTTAATACCAGAAGACATAATTTAAGAAGAATTTACTTGTTCATTTCTTATTCAGCATCTGGTTAATCCAAAAGCAAACAGGCCAAAAGCAATACAAAGCCAGAGGTCAGGATAAAATGCTGAAATTGTTTCTTTCTTCATGAATATTCATTTAATAACTTCGGAAAAACATAGTGATTTCTCTGGCATATTCTACCTTAGCACTAAACACATTACAAAATATATATCTTCAAAGAGATAAGGGCAGGAAAAAGCCAATTTTAAGGCCATTTTTATCCAGGATAAGGCACTCTGAGAATTTTAAGCTGGAAAATAAAACATAAGATCTGAGGAGAATGGAACAGTTTGACAGCTGTTTAAAATTAGATACCTTCTCTCTATTCTACACCAAGAGTTTAAGCATTGAAGATTAGAAATTTTAAGCGCAGTTAGCAACTTCTAGTGCACAAGTACATTGACGTGGCAAAAAAAAGAGCAACTACAGTGTCTTGAGTACTGTC
>NW_010156001.1:0-10927 GCF_000695765.1 Mesitornis unicolor
ATATGTATATATATATGTACATATGACAGTGACACAGAAGGCAGAAGAAGCAGGCAATATCCACTCTTTTCCTACTTCTTAGCAATGCAAGGCAATGTTTTTCAGATGCCACAGGCAAACAACGTTTGGTTTGCGCACACCCTGGTGTCTTAGGGTGCTCGTGGTGCAATGCAGCCCCCTGTGGAAGCCTCGTGTGAGGGACACGTGCCACGTAAGTTACACTGGGCACAATGATTTTGTTTCATTAGCAGAGCCTTAGGCAACTTCAAAATTAAGAAGTCGTCTCATTCTAATGAAACTACTGCAGACTCTTCAATAGTATGTTTTAAATTCCAAAAATTTTAAAAAACTGTAACAGAAAAACATTAAGGCTAATTTTGATACAGCATTGCATAGCTCTCTTAGAGGCTGAGCAGAACCTTAATGAAAGGCAACAAGGACAGCAGGGCCCAGTGCTCGCAGCAGACACCGCGGCGCCCACCTTTACTATTAACTCAGCCATGAACCTGAGTTCAGCCTGCCTGTAAAACAAAGAACAACTGTCTGCTATGTGACAATGACAGCAGTTTGCCTATCAAGTCAGACAGAGCCATTAATTACCCACGTCCTGCTTTGTGAAGGACAGCATCATTACACTGTTTGAGCTCCCAGCAAGGATTAAATCAAACCCAATCCTGGACATTGCTTTACAAGGAAAGAGGCATCTTCACCAACGCACTTCAAGACAGGCTGCCCAAGGCTGTATTGAAAGGCTGCCATGAATCTGTTTCCAAAGTAAGCCAAGCCCAGTCAGCATCAGCATCCTCCAGTGCTCCCCACTGTGACACTGTGCTTGTAAATCCATCTGGCCCCTGCCTCTTACACACCATGGCAGCAGACTCCAGGGCTGGAAATGAAAAAAAATACGACAAAAAAACTTCCAGGTGCATGTGTGGGAACTGAGATTGAACTTGAGTCATTCCCTTACCTACACTCAAGCTCAAAAATTCCTGGGTTCTGTGCATATCACCTTTGGGCACGAGAAGTTACCTTAGAAAGATGGGGAGGAAGAAAGCAGTGTGGGCTGTCAGCTTCATTTCCATTAAACAGCAAAGTCTGATTAGTGACACTATTCATTACAATAAAAGGAGTGAGAAATGTATCTGATAGACAAATACAAATAATTTTTCAAGGTCAGTTCCCTTCTGGACAAGAGGAAGACACTGCATTGTTTTCTGTAAACTGAGCACAAGAACAGCACTGCAGTGGCATTTAAATTCACAGCTCACCTTCTGTCCTGCACTCTGAATACCTCTACTTCTGAGAGGCTTTCACATGGGTAATTCAACACTGTGCAGTGCAACACACTTCACAGGAAACCATTCCAAGAGCCAGGACAAAAGAAGCAAATAATTCTGGTTTTCTGCAGAAGTTAGAATTTCAACCAAATGAACAGGAATAATGGCAAACTCCATAAAAAACAACAGGAATATCATAAGTAAAACTTGGACATCTGAGAGTTCTGCTGGTGCAGCAGAACTAAACCTATGCAGTACACTACTTACACACACAGAGTATTAAACGTGTGTCCGTGCATGTGTGTTTACAGGCTGCAGACAGGGCTGACAAGCCAAACACCTTTCACCACATGACCGGCTTTCAGTTATTTTACACATAGAACAAACCAGTCATTCACACTAAAGCTTTCTGTGATTGGTGTTTGTCTCAGGGTGGTCTTGGTGTTCAAGATTTCACTGAAATAGTTTAGGGGTTTTTTTGGTTGGGATTTTTTTGTTTGGTTGTGGTTTGGTTTCTGTTTTGTTTCTGAAGAAGGAACACAGGCAGTAATGTTGTTTTACCACACCTGAAAAGAACTCTTGTGCTGGGTTTTGTTGAGAAGCTTCAGTGCCTCTGTAGTCTGAAGTCTGACAGATAAGCCAATCTTTTTCTGAGAAAACCCATGCAAATTTGGCCTAGATATTAGCACCTGGGAAAAAACCCTCATTTGCTCAGTTAGAGTTCTTGCATCCTCACAAGCTCAAACTCTGAAAATTACATTCACAGTGAGAATGTTCCAGGCCATGAAGAGAGGGGTCAAGGAAGACGTTTTCTGCAATGCGAGTACTGCCAGGGGGCTCGCATTGGGCACCAGACCCCCAAGCAGAAAGACTGTCTCTCGTGTGCTTCTCTGACCACCAGTTGGCACCAGGCAGCGAGAAGGAACAGTTCACACGTCAACAGGACAGGAGGCGCTCTGAAAACGAGTCCTTCTGCGCAACATCCGTATATATTATACATGCACATATATACATTAATATACAGAAAACAGTCCAAGAAATACATCACATCAGCTGTTGGACACAGCACTGATGCTTCTCTTACTTGTCTGAACGGGAACTTGCTTGCAGAAATACTGTAGAGAGTGATGGGTCTCTAGGTTTAGCTCTCACAGCTGCCTTTGATGAGCCCAAAATTCTGAATTCAAACGTTAACTTAGTGTGAATTCACATCAAGTCATCATTCAGGCACATGTCCCCTTAAAATCTATTAGCCACAGCAGATTAACCCATACAGACTTGAAAAAGTAGATGTCTTTGTGCCCATTCCAAATACTGGAGCAGTTACACCTCTCCTTCAGCAATGTGGTTGACCAGAGATACACCTGGATCTGCTGTCCTCTCGAGAAAAGTTCTGTGGCCATCCATGCTGTCTCTTGCCATGTTGTCTCTCTGGCCAGCGGTGCCCAGAGGGCTTCCTGCCACGGGGCTGTCTGTGCTCACCAAGCTTCCTGTCCGAGATCGGTACGGAGGAAGATCCAGCTGATTGGGGGACTCAGATTCAGAACAATAAGGTGGGGGAGGAAGGTCAAACCAAGGTGGTCTGCTGTAATATACACAACATAGTAAGAGGTTATTGAAAACAGCAGTATGGGAGAAAATACATAGTTTTCCAATTATCGAAAAAACCCAAACTGTATTTCTTAGCTTTTCCATTGATGACACCTACCAGGAGAGCTCAAACAGACCTGCCCACAGTATTCAGGTCATTCCAAAACATCCACACCACCACTGAGCACCAAGGTTTCTCGTCAAGATGCAGCATAGCTAATTACATCCAGCTTAACACTCTACACTCCCATTTTCATGGGTGTGCACATCCAACAAGTCTCAGCTTACCCTCAAAGACAGATGCAAGAGGTAAGAATTTTCCTGTATAACACTTACACGTGAGAAAGCACTTTAAGTAAGCACTACTAAGTAAGTAGTGGATTTACACCTATAGATAATTATGTGAACACAAGAAAGCTCTGAGAAATCTTCCATTAAGCGGCAGAGATTAATGTCTTAGGGTCCACAGATAAATAACAAACGGAATTCTCCACGTGACAAATCACTTTTGGTGTCATGGTATTACATGCAGAGCAACTGCTAAGTAGGAATAGACAAGATGAGTACTGGATTCAGGAAACCTGTTTTTTTGGTTCTGACAGTAAAGAAGTAAAGGGACTGAAGGCTTCAGCAGATTGATAACAGGTCCTGGCAGCTCTGAGATTGCTGATGATTTTTATCAGCCCAGGTGAGAAGTGATTACAATCTGGACAGCTGCACATTCAGTTGTCCTTAATAATGAAAACATATCATTGTTATGAATGTCAACATAAGACAAGGGAGCTGCTGCCAAACGTCTGCTGCAGCAAAGAGTAAGAATGATTATACTACCATTCTTAGATCCCAGAGTTTGTACTAGAAAGTACCAACAGGGTGACAGTGAACAATCTGGATCATTAAAGTTCATACCATGCCTTTTATATGTACAGAGGAGTTTTGTTTGGAGAGACTTGACAGACAGAGGTTAAAATGAAGGTTAATTATCTACAAATAAGACCAGTGTCATAGCTATAAAAACATCATAGCCCAAACCACAGCCATCCACAAAACTTCAAAGCACTTTCAGCTATTTAAAATGAGAACATCACTTCCCATTTCACAGTCCTGGTCTTTTATTGGTAAAGCGAAAGGAGTGCAGAGCAGAGACTATACAATGTTTCTATGTGTAAATTGAAGACCTCGTATCTTTATATGCTTATCAGATGACCAGGGTGATTTTCAATACAGTATGACATACAACCTAGCTGGTTTTTGGCAAAACTCAAAATTCAGTTTTCATGTTCTGATTCCAGACTGGCACGGGACATTACTATGACACAAGTGACACATTTGGTTGTATTTTATATCTCTACTACCAACGACACGTGCTAAGAGAGCACGACTTAAGTTTGCCTTAAATTCCTTTAATACCAGTAACAGAAAGGGAACCTGAGGACCATGAATTTTTCATATGCAGGAGCAGATCAGATTTGCCCAAATTTGGCCCTACACATGTGACAAACTTGCAACGCTGTACTTCTGTCAAAAGCAGTAATAAGGATAAATGGGGAGCAGAAGCACAGGTTAACAGAGCTGCGACCAACAGTGTGAAACTGGTGAGCACAGCATTAGCCTCTGTACGTACCTTTGGTCGAGCACAGCCTCTGAATAGGAGGGTGGAGAGTCCAGGTCCACTGGCCTGTGGTAGGCCTGGTTGGACACATACTGGATCCCGTTGTTGACGTTGTAGGTGACGCTGCAGTGGTGCGGGTGGTCCAGGACCACCAGCCGGGACACAAGGACGGGGTGCTGCAGCCGGTGCACCGGCAGCGTCATGAGGTTGTTGCGCTTCCGCTGGTGATGCAGGACTAAGGCGAGAAAGGCCACCACGAGCACGAAAATGACAGAGCTGCCAATGATAGCGTAGGTAATGCTAGGGTAGTAGAGCAGCTGGTTTTCTGAGGTCACGTAATCTTGGCCGCTGCCTACCTCTGCAAGACAAAAGGAAAAGGAAGCCTGAGACTGGTTGCAATATGAAACTGCTCTTAACCTATGCTGTGTTTGCTACTAACGCACTGCGGGACAAAAACAAGTTTTCCTTTTTTCTTTGGATTGTGGAAAATTATCTTATTGAAAGCATATGCACGCAAATCAGAGACTGGCTGACTGTCACTCAGTCCATCCTCACCTGCGGTAGGTGCCAGCAGATAAACTATTAGGGAGAGACAAGCTGAGAAAGAAGAAAATACACACTGTAGGAAGCATGTGCACTATCATGGGAGTATCTTCCCCATCCCTACCTATCAGTCATAACTTTTTGTTCCCAGAGGAGAGATTCCCAGTTCTGAGGCCTTAGCACAGCACCTCACCTGCACCTGACAAAGTACACTAGAACTGGAGATGTAAAAGGCCTGATATTTACTTTTAATGATAATCTGCAGTGTGGTCAAAGTTTACATGGAATTTATCAAAAAGGACAGCAACTACATCCTATGCTCCACAGATCTAACAGTCCAAAATAAGTACAAGAGAAAATACAGATAGCTGCTCGGTAAATCGTGGTTATTTGGATGTTGAAGATCTGCTGGAAGAAATTCAAAAGAAGGAAAGGGTGTTGGAACAGCAAAAACAGCAATGTAAGCCTGGCAGATGTGATACCAGCAAGAGATGTGAAAGCTGAAAAGCACAGAGCACAGTGGAAGAAGTGAATAATAAAAACAAAATAAAACCCCTAAACCAAACGAAAAAACAGGTTAGGATAGAACAAGATGAGGAAAAGACGAACATGAGCTGGGCTGTGGCCATGAAAGATCACAGGTGTGAGCTTCAATTCGAGACAGAAATGGTGAAGGGAATGGCTGGAAATGGTAACTGAGTGGCAGAGCTGGAGCAGAAGCACCATCCTAAGCAGCAGTATTAGGGCGGTGATGAGAAGAGATGAGAAGACCAGATCAGAAGAAGTCCTTCAGCCAGCACATAACATCAGTTATATCTGCAGGAGGCACTGAGGAACAGGCGAAGATATGGAGAATTGTACGAGAAGCTACGGTCGGATTTGCTCAGTCGTGACACGGAGAAGGAAATGCTGGGCCCAGAGCAGCGCAAAGGTAACAGAGTAATGACTTCAGACAGCATCTGAATGGGTCCTGACTGCACGCAGATCCTATGAGAAAACACAGTAACAGCCAGCAAAATGCAAAGGAGGAAAGAGGCTCAGAGAAGCAAAATGGCATAAATGCACCGATGCGACCCTGCCATGCTTGAGGCCAATGCCAGCAGCACAGAACTGCATACCCCAACTCCATTTCAGCCCTGTTCACAAGGTCACACCACCTTTGAGCACTGCTTTTGTCTTTATGGGGAGAATTTCTGTTCCTGTGCTGGCTGTAACTCCTTATAGTCTCCAAGAGAAAAATACTATATTGATAGAAAACATTCATTTACCTCAAGAAAAATGAGAGGCTGAGTAAAAAAAACCAAGCAAAACAGACCCAACCCCCTGACCTTCAAAATCCACACAATTACAAGAGGGTTATCCATCCAAAATCTTTGTTTCCTACTGCAGAAGGCTGGGACAGTAAATTTTAACATCCGATTTTCCTTTCTTTCACCTATGAACTAAAAGTGCTTTTTGGTCACTCAGAATTGCAGCAGAACCAGTTACACATTTCTCTAGCAATAAAATAATGAAATGTATACCAACGTGTATGTGTCTGGCATAACAAAAGAGGTTTCCTCAAGCACCCACTGTTCTGCCTCAAGCAGCTTTGCGTATTTCTCTCAATATCTGGTTTTGGTAGTTCACTTCCACAGTCAAACACCAAAACTCATTTTCCAGCATCACTGAAAATAACTTGTGCATTAGTGAGGTAAGATAATACAATGCAAAAAGGTGAATTCTTTAAACATCTCCATTTTAGAGCATAGTTATTTTAGAAGGGATGAGATAGGAAAGAAAGACTGTACCAGAAGGAAGAGAACAGGATTATTGGTTCTGCTACTGACAGTGAAAACCACCACTCTTGAATAGATCTGCTTTACTGACGATGCCACTGCAACCACAGCGCAGAGCTTTGCAGGCCAGCTGCACACCACAGGGTTTCCTCGACACCTGGTGTCACACCTCGGCCAGGATCCTTACTGCATTTATCTCCCTGTGGGAGTGTGCTGCAGAGAAAGCCGAAATCACTGTCACCAGACAACACCCGGACTAAGGCTCACCCAGCAAAGTGAACAAAGTCTGCATGAAGAACGTAAATCAAAGCGGAAGGGAGGAAAGGCATTTGCATGCCTTAGTAATTTTAATTACAGCTCTTCACATATCATCTGGCTTCTTTAATACATTTCCTAAACTCACCAGCTGAGAAACGAATTCACATCACATATCACAAACAAGGGCCACTGTTGGGAGTACAGTGACAAGCAGATCATTTTAATGCAAACATCAACAAGCTTATTTGCAAGGAGTGATCCATGGAGGAATACCACTACCTGCAATTCCTCAGTGCAAGGAGGGTAAATAAATTATGACATCCCAGTAAAATATCATATTTCATAACACTTTCATTCAACTTGGCTCACTGGTTACAGCACATTGGCATACGACTGAGAACAGGATGCCCTTGCAGACCTGATGACCTAATTAGTTACCATGGGATCATTCTGCAGCAGCACAGTCCCTTCTCTTTATAATTTCCATCTTATTAATAGGGAAGAAAAATGAGAGAAGTAAATTATAAGTCAACTTATTTTCCAAACTCTTAAGGCTATTCATCTGTTTAGGATAGCATCTTCTAGGTCCTGCATGAAAAGCCTCCATAAATCCAAACAGGTTAACCAGATTGCTGAAGAAAACAATTCTTTGTCAAAAGTCAGAGGGGATCTGATGATCAGCTTTAGGACAGACTGAAACAAAACACTTATTTTATCTGGTTTTGTGATCCTTCTCATACAACCAGCACTCACATAGGTTGCAGGATTACTCTGGCTAATGAAACATCAGTTGTCTACCAGTAACCCTCTATTCCTTTTCAGGTTTTTAGATCTGTTGCTTGCATTCCCATTTAGTTCACTGTATCTCTGTGCTCTGGTTTTGACTGGGATAGTGTTAATTTTCTTCCCAGTAGCTGGTATAGTACTGTGTTTTGGATTTAGGATGAGAATGATGTATACAACGCACTGATGTTTTCGTTGTTGCTGAGCAGTGCTTACACTAAGTCAAGAACTTTTCAGCTTCTCATATTGCCCTGCCCATGGGGAGGCTGGGGGTGCTCAAGAAGCTGTGAGGGGAGGCAGCCAGGACAGCTGACCCCAGCTGGCCAAGGGGATGTTCCATTCCAGCTGGTGTCATGCCAAACAATAAAACTGGGGGGAGTTGGCCAGGGAACGATGGTGGCTGCTCAGGAACTGGCTGGGTATTGGTCAGCAGGTGGTGTGTAACTGCATCCTGCATCACTTGTTTCGTATATTCTTTAATCATCATTATTATTTTGCCTTCCTTTTCTATCCTATTAAACTATCTTTATCTCAACCTACAAGTTTTACCTTTTTTCCAGTTCTCACCCCCATCCCACTGCAGGGGAGGGAGTGGATGGCTGTGTGGTGTTTAGCTGCCTGCCAGGTTAAATCCCAACAGTCCTTTTCGGCGCCCAATGTGGGGCATGAAGGGTTGAGATAAAAACAGATCTGACCAGAGCATGTTAAAAAAATCATTATATGCATTAATTTTACTAATTTAATAGTCGCTGGTCACAGTGTTGATTTATTTGCTCTCAAGAGTTGTCCTGCTTGTTCTCAGAGTTGTGTTATGCAGCCCCTTACTTGCCATATACGTTCCCTGTTGTGCTGTTTGTCACCTCTGGGGGCTGGATTAAGGTTATCATTTTGCTGCACTGTATAACACTGGCTTATGATATGATAAAATTACTGGTCATGAGACTAATCTGGTATTTGTACTCAGCACTGCCATCATCTGTGTACTTCAGGAACCATCTCTCAGAAACTGTTAAGTATGCTATTTACCCTTTTTCCTCGGAGGCTCAATCTATGGGGAAGACAAGGGGGAACACCTTCCCCTGCTCCTTCACCCTCCCCTTCTCCTCCAGGATGGTTACAATAGTCCTTGAGAATTTTGAATATAGTTGGGATTTCCAAACCAGCATGTTCCTATTGCTATGTCTCCTGAAAGTGTTTTTTGTAGAGACAGATGAGCATACAGAGGTGTGGAGGGACAGGTACCTAGATGAGAGTGCCCGATGAACCTCTGTCCATTTTGTACATGTTGTAATAGGGAGAAGGTGAGATATAAGAACACCTGAAAAATCTCAGCTGGACGTGTATGACTACTTTAGAAAGAAAAAGCCATGACTCTTTAGTTGTGCTGCAGTAACTCAGCAAATGTTTACACATCACAGAAATCATTGAACTGAATTTCTTGATAATTCAATTATATCCTTCCAGAATAAGCAGGTATTAACCAGGCAGGTTTACAAAGGTCTGTCTGCTCTATTACTAAACGCAAATTCACAAAAAAAGGTGAGTGGGCAAGTTCGCTTAGCTCAAATTCATGGAACATTTATTCTTTTGTGCTCTTTTCCCCCCTTAAGAAGATCTATGTTTTCTAATCACACTGCATATAAACAGTTTATCAATGCCACTTATGCCTATTAAACCTTATTGTCTGGGAATTGCTGAATTCACAGTTTAGAGATTTTTGGAGTGCAAAAAGCTTTGTGAATAATTTAGGAAAAGACTGATAAAGGAAACAGAACAGGTTGTGCTCAAAGGGCTATCTTATTGACTATGAACAAATTTTCTGTCTCAAAGTTTTTAAAAAGATCTGAGAGTAACTGCATTAGGTCTGCCAGACACAGGGACGAGGCGCTATTATTTTATCTTTCACAACCCTCTGCTCAAGTCTGGCTTTTCACAGTTCATCACAGAAAAACCTTCTGAAATACATAATCAGAGCAGACATCTGTAGCCTTAATCAGCACAAGTCATGGTCCATCCCCAACAAAGACACTACTGTAACAACACATTTAAATTCCCACTGGTTAAAGAGCAGAACTGCATCTTGGAAGGTTAAAGATGACAAAAATCCAATACAGACAGACAGAGCCTCTGCATGTTATTTACATTTTGTGCTAGGAGTTCCTAGGGCATGTAGCTAAGTCTCCAAAAGCTCTTAAGATTTCTCATCCTTGATGATTTTATGTCCCACTAAAACAAGTGTTACGTAGATTTTGTGCACTGGACTTTCAGAATATTCTTTATTCCAGTGATGTCCTTTCTAACCCAGTTATCTATTTTCCCTACTGCCCTTTTCCAAGCTACAAATAAGATCTAGCCCAGACAACATAGCACCTTCACTTCATGGAGTTTCATGCTCAGTTACCATGTGTTCCCCTCCTCAAACATTTTCATATTCTCTTAGACACCCAACACAAGGATTTGTTTTCAACTGCATTCAAAGTATGCTTCTGCCCTGCTTTGACTTTCTCCCTTTCAGGCACAGAAGAGAGATTTGTTAATAGAGGTGTTACACAGACTGAACAGATGTACAGGCCTTATCTATGGGAATTACATCCGTGATTACATCTTTGCTTACCAAGTACTTGGTAAATGGATGGGATTTCTGGGAAAGCAGCAGGATGAAACCCCAAGCTCCTTCCAGGTACGTTTACAACAACAATGGCTTCACTTCCAGACAACACCGATCTGCACGGATGTCCTGGCTTGAAATGGCAGCAGGTTATTCTGTGTTTCACCCTGTGCTAATCACAAGTGTCCCAAATACTCACAGACCAGAACCACAGCAGCCAGCACAGCTCTTGAGCAAAGAAGCTGGAGCAGAGGGTGGCTCTATTCCCAGCTCTTGAAGTTGCCCATCAGGTCATTTTCCCCACCTCTGTCTGGCTCCCTGCCCTGCTCTCCTCACCTGAAAACTAGATAATGATGTTCTTGGGCTCTCAGGACATTCTCCCAAGTTCTTCTGTACTGACAAGAACTAAATTTTGCTTAAAACCATGTTTCAAATATTAATCAGAAGTCTAAATACCACTGGGTGTTCTGTCTTTCCC
>NW_010156001.1:10958-11684 GCF_000695765.1 Mesitornis unicolor
GAAAAGATACTCATGATCTGCACGAACAGAGCAGGCCATCTTGATATGAAGAACTTGCTATCCATATATACACATGTAATTCTTCTTTAAATCATTATTGGTATTAGTGCAGCACCTTGGAGCTCCAGTACCGAAACAGGATTTCTCTGTATAATGTACCATACAGGCTCCGAGCAAGATGATGGCTGTTGTTCCAAAGAATTTAAAGTTAAGCGTAAGACATGGAACTCTAAGTCTATACAAGTTATAAGTCTATACAACCAGCCAGCAAGGCACAGATAAACCTCAAGACAGTATTAGTCAGCAGAATCAGCAGCAGTCTCAGCACGTCTCATGCAGTGCATTGGAATGAGTGCATTACCGGTGCCTTCCTCCCCAGACTTAAGCCCCTCATCCTGACCACGTGCTACAAGAGCAGCACTTTCAGGACTCTGCAGCTGCTGAAAGAGCAGCTGAGTCATCAGACTGGAGATCAAGAGCCTCACCTCTCACATGCCCTTCTTTTTATCTTCTGCAGGGTAGGATCATTATTCCATGCACTTCACACGTTGCAGTTTAAACGTATTTAAAAAAAAAAAAGAAAGAAAAAGAAAAAAGGAAAGCAGCAAACTGAGCAAATAAGTAGACAACTAAGAAATACTTAGCAGTAGCCATAGCAACTAAAGTTCTAAAATTAACTTGGCAGCAATGTACAAACCAGCTGTATTGGGTTTTCTGTGAGGGGTT
>NW_010156002.1:0-6024 GCF_000695765.1 Mesitornis unicolor
GCGATAGTGAAAGAAAACTTTTTTTTTTTTTTATAGAAACATACAGCTGAATTACTATTGCTTCAATTTGGTGGTTTTTTTGAGAGAGCTAAAAAATAATATAGGCTTGGTATAAATTTGTTTCCTATGCTTAACTAGTTTGATCAGCAACTAAAAAATCAGTCATTCAGATACTTCTGGTAGACAATGCTAGGTCCTTCCAAGGTTTCTCAAGCCTCCAGGAATACTCAAAGATACAAGACAGATTCCCTTGTCCATAAGAATATATCTGAAAAGTTAAAAAGCCTATGCTGAACTGCTGTCTTGCCATGGAACTTAATGATCAGTAACACCACTGAACCGTTTGGCAGGAGTGACACCAAAACCATTGGCCAGCATGCGAAATCTGGCTTACAAATTGAGTTTGTATTTCAAAAGCTCTGAACTTGATTTCCGCCTAGTAAGACAGTATTAAAGAGGTAGAATGGAGAGTTTCCTTTTAGTAGAACATAAAATTTTATTTCTTTTGTGTTTTGTAGAGTGAATAATGTTTTGTCTGTATGTCTATATTATGTCTGTTTATAATATGTCTGATATGTTCCAAAATTATAATTTTAGTATATGATATTAAAGGTATTACTCAAGTAATAATTCATTATGATATACATTTTTCATCCTGACATGCAGTTTGTTTTTTTTGTACAAATAGCCATCACAGAATCTTTAAAAATTGACATTTGCGATTAATTATTGAAAACAAAGGACAAAAATACTGTTTTGATTCCAAGTGATTTGACCCAACTTACTTTTTTTTTTCATATTAATTCCGAAAGGGAGTAGAAGGATTGAGTGGAGAACGAGGAGAGGTAAGCATTTTGTAATGACAAAAACAGTATTACAAAATTATTCCCTTTGTTTCTGCAAATCACGTGATCTGTAAAACGTGTTTTTACAGTCTTATTTCTATACTCACATGTCTATAAGCAACAGAAGAGAAATGAATTGAAAAATAACAGAGAAGAGAAGGAAGTATTAGTTAAAAAAAGACATAGTGAAATATATATTTCATTAAATGAAAGATTTAAAAAAATAATTAAAACCAAGTATATACTTCAAGAGAATTAAAAAAAAACAAATGAACAAACAGCAGAGAAGGACCTGGTTGAAGAAAACAAATAAAGAAAAAAAAATCTAGATATTCTGAGTTCATTGAAAATTAAAAACATATTTATAAAAGAATACAGAATACTTGATAAAAACGAACCATATTGTTCAGCAGCAGCCAATAATAGCAGGGCAGGATATAAAAACTAGGAACAGAATACACAAAGGAGATCCTTCTTCTTGTATACCTTCATTCCTTTTGGCAGTCAACAAATCAGGGGCATTTAAGTTAGCGAGCAAGACCATTGCATTTAGTGTCAATCTTGAATTTGCCTAATTCATTTTGAACTGTGCTGATATACGGAACTTTCAGCTTCCATAAAAGTCTGTGGTAAGGACTTCCACAGCTGAACTCTTTCTCTTCTGTGTTTAAACCTTCACCAGTGAAATTATTTTGTGTGCCTTTATATCAAAGCTAATGAAAAGGAATATAGCAATGCCTTTTAAGATTTTTTTGGGGGGGGTTCTGTCTTTGTAACTGCCTCAGAAAATGCAGGGCAGAATTCTTTCTCTCTACTGCTAAGTTTATACAGGAACAATTCAACTCAGCCTGAAACTTGAGGGGCATAAGGGGAAACCTGCACAGACTGCTCTTGGTCTGTCAGAAACTGCATTTGTTGCCCTCCAGGATATTTTTAGAAGTTCCATCTTTGTTTATTTATATTGTGTTTGACTAGTGTAGATACATTTATGGCTAGACCTTTTAAACTTTGTGTTGCATGTTGTTTAAAAAATGTTATTTAAAAGATTAGCTTTGTTAGTAATTTTTAATTTATTCCCATATTTAGTGAGATCAGGGTACACACTGTCCCATTAATATAATTCTCCTTCAACTTTATTTAGAGATGTCTTTGTTCAACTTTTTTTCATTAAAGCATTGTTGTGTATCAGTAACTGCACATATTCATTGGAAGCTCAAATCTGATAAAAATTTCATGCATTTAAACATAAGTTGCCCTATATGCAGCTGTGGTTCTATTATATACTTAAAATTACAGTTTTGCTTATAGATGTTTTGCTATATCATTGCCAAAACTGGTAAAAGATTCCTGGTGTACTATTGAAATAGCCTCTTTAGATCTTGTAAATCATGGGAATAATACATTTCTTATGAAAAATCCTTTTAATAATATTCTTACTATACACTGAGATATAATGATGTCATTGTATTTACTTATCAGACCTATAAAATTAGTTTATTTTCTAACATATGTCTTTTGTTAGACTCTCACTCCTCAATTAAAAAAAGTATCTTCAGTCTGTAGTTCTCAGCACTCATTTTGCTCTTTTACTTTTTAAGTTTTCTTTGCCAATAGCAAGGGACAACAACAAAACCAAGATATACTGCAGAAAATGTTCCCTCAGCAGTTTCATTTACTTTTTGGCAATTTCTGCAGACAGTTGTTCTGATGTTTCCAACGTTTTGTTCTGGTGGTTTTTAAACTGGCTTATCGCCCATAATGTTTTTCTACAATAGATGCAATTTTCCCAATATTTTACTGGTTCTTAATGCTTTCTAGCCCCTTTAACATTTAGTCCAAATAAATCAACTCGCAAGTCAGATGTCTTCTATGTAAACATATACCATAGCTGTAAAAGTAAAAAAAAAATAAAAGAAATAACTTCTAGCTACAAGAACAGCATGGTTTTCCGATCTCAGCACATAGAGCTTCTAGTTTAGATGCAGGAGCTACATATGCTTCATATGTTTATCTCTGAGCCTTGCTAACCATGTTAAATGAAAAAAACATTTGTAATTATGTAATTGAAATGAACATGTGCAAATTTACATGATATAACTAAGAGTACCAGTTCTCTATGACTACACCATTCATGTTGACAGTGTCAAGAAGTACAGTTACAACCTTGGAAAAAGTCAGTTCTAAATTATCGTATAACTTTCGTAGTGGGAAGAGGGTATGAACTGCTGTTCAGTTCATGCATGGCACCTTACTGATGGACTTTCTTTCCAGCAGTACTCATAGGCACTTGACTGACATCTGTCACATTTTGTCTAATGTTTCTGGTTTGGTTTTTTTTAAGAGGAAAAACTACCTGCCTTATTTTAGTGGCTACCTCTCTGCATTAACCTGAGTAATCTGCTGTTGAATTTGAAGCTTACTACCCTGCAATAATTCATGTGGAGAATGAGCACTGTTACTAATTCAGACCAAGCCAGAAAGCTTTTAATTTTTCTCATGTAAAGAATTTTTATAAGTACTATATGGAAAGATAGAAAGTAACATAAATACCAGTTTAAAATTTAGTGTAAGTCTATAAAGACTGTATGCCTGAATACTTCATAAACTTGCATTATTTGCTCCAGTAAGTTTTGTTGTGTACAGTAATCCTGCTGCCTTGTTTCCATGATTCCCTCTAAAATAGTTGGAATGTGTGAAAGAAAATTGTGAAGCAACAGGTAACATTATGCAGAAGCTTTGCAAAAATGGAAGGGAAAAGCTCATCAGGGAGCAAATGTAGTATACTAACTTTAATCTTGGGCATGTGCCAAATTACATTGTACTGATATTTTATTGGCTCCAGCACAAGGAGAGAGTTCCACGTGAACTATTGCAGTACCTAATTCCATACATAGAAGAACCATTGCTTTAATGAATAGATATCAAAATATTTTCCAGTATTATTTTAACCTTTTCCAGTGAAGGAAATGGACTACAGTTGTTATCAATCATATGGAGAATAAATGAAGTCAGGAAAAAAAGTACAAAAAGCCTGTAACTGAAATAAAATTATTTTTTTCCTTTGTCTTACACACTGCAGACATAGGGCAGAAGTCTTGATTATATTAAGTAAGCCAAGAACTTCAGCGATGCCAGAATTTCACCTCTGAATTTTCCAGCCTTCTAAGGATTTTAATGTACTGTAAGAAATGATCTAATTCTCATGAAAAAGTGAATAAAGCCTTTCCATCAGTATGTTAATCATAGAATCGTAGAATGGTTTGAGTTGGAAGGAACCTTAAAGATCATCCAGTTCAACCTCCATGCCATGGGCAGGGACACCTCCCACCAGACCAGGTTGCTCAAAGCCTTGTCCAACCTGGCCTTGAACACCTCCAGGGAGGGAGCATCCACAGCTTCCCTGGGCAACCTGTTCCAGTGTCTCATCCCCCTCACAGTAAGAATTTCTTCCTAATATCTAGTCTAAATCTACCCTCTTCCAGTTCAAAACCATTCCCTCTCATTCTGTCGCTACCTGCCTTTGTAAATAGTCCCTCCCCAGCTTTCCCATAGGATCCCTTCAGAAACTGGAAGGCCGCAATAAGGTTTCCCCACAGCCTCCTCTTCTCCAGACTGAACAGCCCCAACCCTCTCAGTCAGTCCTCATAGGGGAGGCGCTCCAGACCTCTGATCATCTTCGTGGCCCTCCTCTGGACCCGCTCCAGCAGCTCGATGTCCTTCTTATATTGGGGGCCCCAGAACTGGATGCAGTACTACAGGTGGGGTCTCACGAGAGCAAAGCAGAGGGGCAGAATCACCTCCCTCCCTCTACTGGCTACACTTTTTTTGATACAGCCCAGGATGTGGTTGGCCTTCTGGGCTGCCAAGTGCACATTGCCAGCTCATGTTGAGTTTTTCATCGACCGACACCCTCAGGTCCTTCTCTTCAGGACTGTTCTTGAGCCATTCTCTGACCAGCCTCTCTTTGTGCTTGGTATTGTCCCTATCCAGGTGCCGGACCTTGCACTTGGTCTTGTTGAACTTCATGAGATTGGCATGGGCCTAGCTCTCCAGCCATTCCAGGTGCCTCTGGATGGCATCACTTCCTTCCACCATGTCAGCTGCACCACCCAGCTTGGTGTCATCTGCAAACTTGCTGAAGGTGCACTCGATCCCATTGTCCATGTCACTGACAAAGATGTTAAACAGCACTGGTCCCAGTACCAATCCCTAGGGAACACCGCTCATCACTGATCTCCATTTGTACATTAAACTGTTGACCACAACTCTCTGAGTATGAGCATCCAGCCAATTCCTTATCCAGTGAGTGGTCCATCTGTCAAATCCACATTTGACCATTTTTGTGACCAGTATGTCATGTGGGACAGTGTTGAACGCTTTGCACAAGTCTGGGTAGATGATGTCAGTTGCTCTTCCCTTATCCACTGACGCTGTAACTCCATCATAAAAGATCACCAGATTGGTGAGGCACAATTTGCGCTTAGTGAAGCTGTGTTGGTTATCGCCAATCACAGCATCCTCATTCTCCTTGTGCCTTAGGAGAGCATTCAGGAGGATCTGCTCCATGATCTTGCCAGGCACAGAAATGAGGCTGACTGGCCGATAGTTTCCTGTGTCTTCCTTTTTCCCCTTCTTGAAAATGAGGGTTAAGTTTCCCCTTTTCCAGTCATCAGGAACTTCACCAGACTGCTATGACCTTTCAAATATGATGGATAGCAGTTTGGCAACTTCATCCACTAGTTCTCTCAGGACCCGCAAATGGATGTTGTTGAGTCTCATGGACTTGTGCACCTTCAGGTTCTTTAGGTGGTCTTGAACCTGGTCTTCGCTTGCAGTGGGCAGATCTTTCTTCTCCCAGTCTCTACCTTTGCCTTCTGTGACTTGGGCAGCATGGCTAGAGCCCTTGCCAGTGAAGACTGAAGCGAATAAGTCATTCAGCACCTCACCCTTCTCTGTGTCCTTAGTGACCAGTTCTCCGTCTTCCTTCTGGAGAGGGCTCACTTCTTCCCTAGCCTTCCTTTTATCACTGATGTACCTATAGACATTCTTCCTATTCCCCTTTATATCCCTGGCTAGATTCAATTCCACCTGTGCCCTAGCTTTCCTAACCTGATCCCTGGCTGTTTGGGCAACTTCTTTATAATACTCTGTCGTGGTTTAGGGCTCGGCCGGCCACTAA
>NW_010156003.1:0-1398 GCF_000695765.1 Mesitornis unicolor
AAATGTTGGGGTCCACCTGCCCCAAATATTGGGGTGCTCCTGTCCCAAATGTTGGGGTCCTCCTGCCCCAAATATTGAGGTTCTCCTGCCTCAAATGTTGGGGTCCTCCTGCCCCAAATATTGAGGTTCTCCTGCCTCAAATGTTGGGGTCCTCCTGCCCCAAATATTGAGGTTCTCCTGCCTCAAATGTTGGGGTCCTCCTGCCCCAAATATTGAGGTTCTCCTGCCTCAAATGTTGGGGTCCTCCTGCCCCAAATATTGAGGTTCTCCTGCCTCAAATGTTGGGGTCCTCCTGCCCCAAATATTGAGGTTCTCCTGCCTCAAATGTTGGGGTCCTCCTGCCCCAAATATTGAGGTTCTCCTGCCTCAAATGTTGGGGTCCTCCTGCCCCAAATATTGAGGTTCTCCTGCCTCAAATGTTGGGGTCCTCCTGCCCCAAATATTGAGGTTCTCCTGCCTCAAATGTTGGGGTCCTCCTGCCCCAAATATTGGGGTTCTGCCCCCAGTGTTGGGGCGCTCCTGCCTCAGGAGTTGAGGTCCTCCTGCCCCAAATGTTGAAGTTCTCTTGCCCCAAATACCGAGGTTCTCATGCCCCAAATATTGGGGTGCTCCTGCTCCCAGTGTTGGGGTCCACCTGCCCCAAATATTGAGGTTCTCCTGCCCCAAATGTTGGGGTCCACTTGCCCACATGTTGGGGTGCTGCTGCCCCAAATATTGAGGTTCTCATGCCCCAAATATTGGGGTTCTCCTGCTCCCAGTGTTGGGGTCCACCTGCCCCAAATATTGAGGTTCTCCTGCCCCAAATGTTGGGGTCCACTTGCCCACATGTTGGGGTGCTGCTGCCCCAAATATTGAGGTTCTCATGCCCCAAATATTGGGGTTCTCTTGCCCCAAATGTTGGGGTGCTCCTGCCCCAGATGCTGGGGTCCCCCATCCCAGAAGCTGAGGTTCTCCTGCCTTAGAGATCAACTCTCCTGCCCCAAATGTTGGGGTCCTCCTGCCCCCAAATATTGGGGTGGTCCTGCCCTAGACATGAGAATCCTTGTGCCCCAAATGTTGATGTTCTCGTGCCCCAAATGTTGGGGTTCTGCCCCAAATATTGGGGTCCACCTGTCCCAGAAGTTGAGGTTCATCTGCCTCAAATCTTGGGGTGCTCCCCCCTAAAATGCCAGGGCCCCACAGCCCCAAATGTGGGGGCTCCCAGCCCTGAATGCTGGGGTCCTGCAGCCCCATAGGTGGGGGTCTGGCAGCCCCCAATATGGGGGTCCCACACCCCATACGTGGGGGTCCCTGCCCCATACGTGGGGGTCCCTGACGCCATGGGTTCCCCCCAGATGCACAAGCGGGAGCGCACCTGTAAGGACTACATCAAGGTGAGTGGGCGGAGCCTGGGCGGGG
>NW_010156004.1:0-1878 GCF_000695765.1 Mesitornis unicolor
GCATTGATTCCTGGGGAAATGGGTGAGCAGGAGAGGATAGATTTTAAATAATACTTAATCTCTGTAGGAAAAAACTCTTACAGCTCTCCAACAGAATCTAGTCCTGACGGGACCTCTTGCCTTGGATACTCCCATTCATCCATACCAACCTGAAGATCTGGTGTATATAAAAAAAAACAACTTGGAACTCAGAGCCACTACAGAAAAAGTGGAAAGGACCGTATTGCATTTTGTTAACTACCTACACAGCCCTTAAAGTACAAGGTGGGACCATGGATTCATTACACCAGAGCGAAGAGAGCAGCAAACCAAGAAATGGAAAACTGAAATAATTGAACCCTTGAAGCTAAGACTTTATCAGCAAAATGAGATGTATTGTAATTGGGAAAACAACTGTGGTAAACTTACTGTCTTATGCTTCCTTCTGAGAATCCTTTCTGGAGGGATAGTGATATTAATAACAAAACTGCATTACCAGCATATAATGAGTAAGATTTTGATTGAAGTAAAAGTATTGAAATAAAATTTCAAAACTTTCAAAGGGGGGAAAAGTTACAGATATAAGAAAAATAAATGTAAAAATCTCTTTTAGAAATGTTAAAGCTGCTAATGAACCTATGCATAGCCCAGGCCCTATTTTAGTTACAGTTTGTTTTATCCACTAAAAGGTACATCTACTAAAAGTACACCTATCTAAAGGTACATCTACTAAAGGTATAACCAAACAACGAAACCAGTGATCACCAATAATGCCCCATTCTGTAAAGTGAATCAAGGATAAAAAAATTATTGCTTTAACAACCACTGGAGCCTTAAACCTTTGTTATATGAAACAGGCCCCTCAGCTTTTCCAGCCAAGTCCTTGAACCAAGGTCGTTGGAGGGTCTCTCCCTTTTAAATCTGGGGTCTGTAGGGGGCTACAGAGCATCCCCAGACCCAATTTCTCTAAACACTGTGCATGATCAGGAGTAGGAGGAGTTATTTTAATTAGCTATGGGAAATTGTATGCATATGCGTGTATGTATCCTTTATAATGTGTAAACACACCAGGCAAGGTGTGAGTTGTTGGTGAAGCTATTCCCTTTCGCACCCGGCTGTAATAAAGAAGTGTCTGCTTATCTGCTTCACATCGGTATCGATAAGTTCTTTTCATCCTGGCTTTTCAGTGACAATAGGACAAGAGGAAATGGCCTAAAGTTGCACCAGGGGAGGTCTAGGTTGGACGTTAGAAGAAACTAGAGTGATTAAATACTGGAATAGGCTTCACAAGGAGGTGGTTGAATCACCATCCCTGGAGGTGTTCAAAAGATGCATTGACCTGTTTTTAAGGTACATGGTTTAGCTGAAGATTTGGTAGCTTAGGTTATGGTTGGATTTGATGATCTTAAAGGTCTTTTCCAACCAAACAATTCTATGATTCTATGAAAATACAGAGGATATGAAGCCTGCTACACTCCAACTGAGAAAGAGATACTAGCAGCCTATGAAGGAGTTTGAGCTGCTTCAGAAGCAATTGGCACTGAAAAGCAGCTCCTCCTGGCACCTCGATTACTGGTGTTTAACTGGATGTTTAAAGGGAAGACTCCCACCACACATCATGCAACTGATATTACATGGAGTAAGTGGATTGCACTGATCACTCAGCGAGCTTGAATATGAAAGCCTAATTGTCCAGGAACATTGGAAGTGATCACAGATTGGCCAGAAAGCAAAGATTTTAAAATGTCATCAGAGGAGGAGGTGGCATGTGCTGAAGAAGCCCCACCATATAGTAAGTTGCCAGAAAATGAGAAGGAATGTGCTTTGTTCACTGATGGATCCTGTCATAGTGTAGGAAAACAAGGAAGGTGTAAAACTGCTGTGTGGATTCCTACACGA
>NW_010156004.1:1917-3573 GCF_000695765.1 Mesitornis unicolor
AGTCAATTTGCAGAGGTGAGAGCCATCCAGCTGGCTTTGGACATTGCTGAGAGAGAAAAGTGGCCAATACTTTATCTCTATACTGATTCATGGATGGTCACAAATGCCCTGTTGGATGATTACGACGATGGAAAAAAGACAACAGGCAGCGCAGAGGCAAACCCATTTGGGCTACATGGAGTAAATGGGTCACATTGATAACTCAGCAAGCTTGAATAGGAACCTCCATCGTCCAGGAATTTTGGAAGTAATCATGGACTGGCCAGGAGGCCAAAATTTTGGACAAATATCAGAGGAGAAGGTGATGTGAGCTGAAGAGGTTCCATCATATAATAAATTATCAGACAATGAAAAGCAATATGACTTGTTTACTGATGGATCTTGTCGTATTGTAGGAAAACAGTGAAGGTGGAAAGCTGCTGTATGGAGTCCTACATGATGAGTTGCAGAAGCAACTGAGGGGGAAGGTGAGTCAAGTCAGTTCACAGAAGCGAAAGCCATCCAGCTGACTTTGGACATTGCTGAATGAGAAAAGTGGCCAATGCTTTATATACTGACTCAGGGATGTTGGCACATACCCTGTGGAGAAGGTTAAATCAATGGAAGAAAAAGAACCGGCAGTGCAGGGGGAAGCCCATCTGGGCTGCCATGTTGTGGCAAAATATTACTTCCTGACTAGAGAATCTGGTTGTAAAGGTATGTCACGTAGAAGTCCATGTACCTAAAAGTCATGTCATTGAGGAACATCGAAACTACCAGCAAGTGGACAAAGATGCCAAGATTAAAGTGTCTCAAGTATATCTGGACTGGCAATACAGAGGTGAATTATGTTTAGCTCGGTGGGCCCATGACACTTCAGGAAATCAAGGAAGAGATGTAACATATAAATGGGCTTGTGACCAAGGAGTGGACTTGACCATGGACACTATTGCACAGGTTTTTCATGAATGTGAAACATTTGCCGCAATCAAGCAAGCCAAGCAGCTAAATCCTCTTTGGTATGGAGGATGATGGTTGAAATATAAATATGGAGAAGCCTGGCAGACTGACTGTATTTCACTTCCACAAACCTGTCAAGGCAAACGCTATGTTCTTACAATGGTGGAAGCAACCACCATGTGGTTAGAAACATGTGCTGGGCCCCATACCACTGCCCGGAATACTATCCTAGGCCTTGACAAGCAAGTCTTGTAGCAACATGGTACTCCAGAAAGAATTGGGTCAGAAAACGGAACTGATTTCCGAAGCAGCCTCATAAGTAACTGGGCCAAAGAGCACCGTATCAAGTGGATATATCACATTCCTATCATGCACCACACTCTTGGAAGTTTGAATGATACAATGGACTGTTGAAGACTACATTGAAAGCAATGGGTGGTGGAACTTTCAAAAACTGGGATACACGTTTAGCAAAAGCCACCTGGTTAGGCAGCACCGGAGGCTCTGTCAATTGAGTTGGACCTTGTTGTGGTTTAGGCCCAGTGCATAACTGAGCACCACGATGTCCCAGAAAGGGCTAGTCAAAATAAGGACTGCGAGGGCTTCTCACCACTTAAAAAGGTCATGGGCAAAAGACAGACTCATCATAAAAAGAAAAAACAAACAAACAAACAAACCCCAAAACTATTTTAATTTGTTACAAACATCAGAGTAGAA
>NW_010156005.1:0-1876 GCF_000695765.1 Mesitornis unicolor
TCCTCAGGACTGTTCTTGAGCCATTCTCCGCTCAGCCTGTGTTTGTGCTAGGGATTTCCCCTACCCAGGTGCAGGACCTTGCACTTGGCTTTGTTGAACTTCAGGAGGTTGGCATGGGTCCACCTCTCCAGCCTGTCCAGGTCCCTCTGGATGGCATCCCTTCCTTTCAGCGTGTCAACTGCACCAACCAGCTTGGTGTCATCTGCAAACTTGCTGAGGGTGCACTCGATCCCACTGTCCATGTCGCTGACAAAGATGTTAAACAATACTGGTCCCAGTACCGATCCCTGGGGGACACCACTCGTCACTGGCCTCCATTTGGACATTGAGCCATTGACCGCAATTCTCTGAGTGCGACCATCCAGCCAGTTCTTTATCCAGCGAGTTGTCCGTCCATCAAATCAGTATGTCATGCGGGACAGTGTGGAACACTTTGCACAAGTCCAGATAGATGACGTCAGTTGCTCTTCCCTTATCCACCGAAGCTGTAACTCTGTCATAAAAGATCATCAAATTGGCGAGGCACAATTTGCCCTTGGTGAAGCTGTGTTGGTTACCACCAATCACCGCATCCTCATTTCCCCTGTGCCTTAGGAGAGCCTTCAGGCTGATCTGCTCCATGATCTTGCCAGGCATAGAGGTGAGACTGACTGGCTGATAGTTCCCTGGGTCTTCCTTTTTCCCCTTTCTGAAAATGGGGGTTATGTTTCCCCTTTTCCAGTCAACAGGAACTTCACTAGACTGTCATCAAATATGATGGATAGCGGTTTGGCAACTTCATTCGCCAGTTCTCTCAGGACCTGCAGATGGATGTCATTGGGCCCCATGGACTTGTGCACCTTCAGGTTCTTTAGGTACGTCCAGGAGCTCCTCGTTCATCCACGCAGGCCTTCTGGCATTCTTGCCTGCCTTCCTCCTTCTTGGGATGCAGTGCTCCTGGACTCAGAGGAGATGGTCCTTGAATATCAACCAGCTCTCTTGGGCCCCTCTTCCCTCCAGGGCTTTATCCCACGGCACCTTGCCTAACATATCCCTGAAGAGACTAAAGACTGCTCTCCTAAAGTCCAGAGTGGTGAGCTTGCTGTGCGATCTTTTCGATGAACTTAGGATCTTGAACTCCACCATCTTGGTCACTGCAGCCAAGGCTGCCCTTGAGCTTCACTTTGCTCACCAGCCCCTCCTTGTTGGAGCATGACACCCTTTCTCATGGGTTCCTCTACCACTTGGAGGAGGAAGTTATCATCTATCCATTCAAGGAGCCTCTTTGATCGATGGTGCCCTGCTGTGTTGTCCTTCCAGCAGATGTCAGGGTGATTGAAATCCCCTATGAGGACCAAGGCTTGTGAATGTAAACCTGATGCTATTTGCTTGTAGAGGGCCTCATCCACTAGGTCTTCCTGATCTTGTGGCCTGTAGCACACCCCCACTATGATGTCTGCTTCCCCTGCCTTCCCTCTATCCCTGACCCAGAAGCTCTCTGTCAGCTCCTCACCCTGCCCCAGGTGGAGCTCCATGGACTCCAGCTGGTCCTTAATGTAGACAGCAACACCCTCTCCCCTTCTCCCCTGCCTGTCTTTCCTAAAGAGTTTATATCCCTCTATTCCTATGCTCCAGTCATGAGAGCCATCCCACCACGTCTCAGTGATGCCAATGATGTTGTAGCCCTGTAGGCACGTGTACATCTGTAACTCTTCTTGCTTATTTCCCATGCTCCGTGCGTTGGTGCACAGGCTTTTAAGTTGCACCCCCATTGAAGCCAACTTACTGACTGCAGGTCCCTTGTCCTGTGTTTCAGGTGCTCTCGTCATGGCTCATGATCCTACTCCAGGCCTGGAGCATCTCTTCTTTTCATTGGCATTGAAGTGGGATGGACTGT
>NW_010156006.1:0-9571 GCF_000695765.1 Mesitornis unicolor
AGGGTGGTAGTGTGTGCTTGTGGTTGAACAGAAGCGGGCACGGTATGGTGGACCGGGGCACCGGAATGCGGATGACCCGGCTCCTGTCCCCTTTCCTGCCGGCTGTGCCTGCCACCATCGCCGCGGTGGTCAAGTTTAATTGGCCTCGTCTGACGTTCAGGCTAAGGGGACCGGAGGAGCGGGCACCTCAGGCCTCCCCGGTACTGCCTCAACCTGAGCCGCCTGGCAGTGAAATGGCAACAAGCCGTGTGCCCTGAGGGCTTGGACTTCAGTTCTATTTTTACGTGGACTTAAAAGCCTTTTTAAAGGCTTTTACAACAGACATTTACAGCTTCTGCAGATCTGTGTCAGGGTCCCCAGGAAGAGTCCATGACATGCACCTGTGTTACCGCATCAGATGGTGCTCTCCAGCCTCACTGCGAAACACGTCTTGCCCATTAGTGAACTGAAATGAATGCTCAAAGCAACAGGTTTTTTTTAAGACCAAGGACGTATTTTTTATCAATAAATATGTTGCAATTGGTGGGTTTTTACTTAGAGGTACGACTGTAAAAGTATGGTTAAATCATCTTGAAACTGCATACCTACAGCTACAGGAAGAAGACTGCCTTCAGTTTTCTGTCTGACTTTAAACTGGACGCTTTGCAGGGAACAGGTGAAGTTGCATCCAGTATTTTCCTGAAAAATTTCCATGTTTATGAAGAAACTAGCTTTCTGGGTGACACAACAGGTATTATGTTGAAGCCAAAACTCCACAGAGTTGCCATAGAGAATGTGAGAAATTGTGTGTGGGAAGTAATTTGTTAAAGCATTAGGGTATAGAAGCATGGCTAAGGTCTTGAAATCAGTTTTATAAGATGTGGTGTTTTGGAACATAACAGGATGAGAATCTTAGCAAAAAAATCAGTAAAACCCTAATTGGTAATGGGGTACAGTGGAAAGCAAAAGTATTTGCATTGTGTATAGAAAAGAGAAAAAAAGGAGGGAGGGGAATTCAGATGGAGTTGGTAACTTCTAGAGTATTTGTGAAGGTTGTAAATCCATCAAGGCCTGGAAGATTTCTACATTCACAGACAGAGGTAAATTTTAAAGACAGAAAGGAGAGTGCTTCAAAGTTAGGATAAGCAGAACATCCTTGAAGATAAGGAACTAATGAGCTAACACAGCTGCAAGAAACCGACTTAAATCATGACTAGTTACACAGAGAGAATAAAGGTGAAAAGTTTACAGTGATGAAGACAATGAGCCTTCATCCTGAAGACTGCAAGCCTTCATCTTCGGGACCCTCAAGGACCACCCCAGAATTTTAGTGCCCATGCGACGATGGGTGGAAACTGATGTTAAAGATTTCCCCGGAAAACTGTTGAATATGTAAATAACTTTGTAAAAATGTGTGGCTATGATAATGAATGTTACTATAAGTAAACCTCAACCTATTAGCAGGTGTGCTTTTCAGGCATCCCACTTTCTGAATGTACCCAGCATGCTGCTAATAAACCTTTGCTTTACAGAATTTATCTGTCTCTAAATTTGCATTTTGTGAGCGTGTTTCTCACAGGGAATAGTTACGGTATGGTAAACCAATCTTAGGTGAAGGCATTCAGGTGTGATTTGTGATCTTTCAGTGCCTAGATCTTCCTGTTTTTAAGGCTACTGTTCCTAATAAGGGAAGGCAGGAGGTGTTGGCTGTTTGGAGACAGGCTCTGCTCCTAAATTGGTGGAAGCACACAACGGGAAAGGTGCCATGATGTGTCAACAGTTTTGGTTGATGGAAAAGTAGTCATGATTTCAGCCTTCAAAGCCAAGAATATGGCATTGCCACAACTGTTCTCCTGTTATTTTGGATTTATATAAAAATATATCTCTGTGTGCATGTGTATGTATGTATTTGTGGTATGAATGTAAGGTAGATTCTGTAGATTGCTATGGTAGATGCTGCTGCTTCGTTCCTTCCAAGCCACATACTCTGTCTGTCCTTCTGAGATCTGTACAAACTGGTACACAGAAGGTTCAACCTAAACATAAGGAAAAGCTGCTTTAGTGTGAGGGTATCAGAGCACTGGACCAGGCTGCCCAGAGAGGCCATGGAGTTTCCTTCTCTGGAGACATTCCAAACCTGCCTGGACTCATTCCTGTGTGACCTAGTCTAGGTGATCCTGCTCTGGCAGGGGTTTGGACTGGATGACCTTTTGAGGTCCCTTCCAACTCCTAACATTGTGTTTTTGTGTAAATGTGTATGCTGCTAGAGAACAGACTGGTTGTAACGTTACACTTGGGAATTAGTTTTGTCCTGCGGTATTTCATCAGCACTTACCAACTGCCCTGACACATGTAACTGTGAAACTGGGTCAGCCTGACATGTCTGAATACCTGAAAACTTTGAACACACTACAGCAACTAATATCTTGGATATGCATAATCTACCTTGCTTTGGAAGTTCTGTGACCTCTTTATTTTTGAAAGTTAAAGGAACAGTCCTTAGACACAAGTGTGATGTTCCTGTGTATGTTTAGTATTATCCAAACTAATTAATTAAAATTACAAATTTAATTAAAAATACAGAATTGTCTAAAGAAAGCAGCTTTGCACAGCAATGATTATCATTATCACTTTTATCATCATTAGGAGCCTCAAGAACTTTTAAGTTGTGTAGGCTGGGCAAGAGACGAGTTTTGTTGGGTTCAAGTGAACTGTGTGTTTTCATATAATCACAGAATATCTCAAGTTGGAAGGGACCCATTAGGATCAAACTCCCTGCTCCTCACAGGACCATCTGACACTAAACCATATGACTAAGAGCATCGTCCAGACAGTCCTTGAGCTCTGATAGGTTTGGTGCTGTGACCACTGCCCTGGGGAGCCTGTTCTAGTGACTGACCACTCTCTCAGTGAAGAACTCAGGTTGGTGTCCAACCTGAACTTCCCCTGCTGGAGCTTCATTCTGTCGCTGGTCACCAGAGAGAGACCAGCTCGTCCGTTTCCACTACCTCACGGGGGCACCCCTCGGCCTTCTGATTACGTGCTGTTTTGATCTCTAGAAAGAAACTTGGAAGAAAGAGGCTTGCCTTTCAGCAAATTAGTCCTCTGACCAGAGGTTACTAAGGCTGATGGTCTGAGTCTGTGGTCAAAATTCGTCTTTGAAATGAACAAAGGAGTCATGGCAGCATGCTTCAAGTCTTGTAGAAGTTGGGAAAAAATATAATACTGTATTTAGTACAGCATTTTAGAATTACACTAAATTACTAGGATTTCAAGAATAAATTTATGCCCTTATTTTGCAAGCATGAATAATGTGTGATCCTTGTAATTTTTTGTAGTTAATTTAAGTGCTAGAGAGCTGTCTACAAATTTAACACAGTAATTATAACTGAGACAGATGCTAAGCTGGCTTAGCAAAGATGAGATAGGCTTATTCAGCCATGCAATAGATTTCACAAATGTATTTATTAATTAGGGATACATTTACAAAATGTTAAGTGGTATGGTATGGTATGTTTGGTATATGATGTATATAAATGATATATTTTTGTTATCAAAGAAATAAGATCTTTGGTGGATTTTTAGTTTAAGAAAATTAGAAGCTTTGATAGTGTACGAAAGCATAACTGCCTAAAGTAGGGACAAATTCCATTTTATTGGGTCTTAGTGTGAATTCTGTATTTGATCAGAATTTGTGTGTATGGTTAGCATTATGCTGATTTGGCTGTCTTGGAAATGAGGTTATGCTTAGAAATGCTTAGAGATGCTGTTATGGTGTACTAATTCTAGTGACTAAAGGAGCATTTCGTAAAATTAATCCAAGGTAATTACTCTTTTTACTCCTTTATATGTATGAATGACAGTTAGTCATACTTGTCTCCTGTGGATTTGAGTAATAAAAGTCTGCAAAATATGTCACTTTGGGTCCATCTTGTTTCCTTTTGCATCAGCTGATGCAAAAAGGCTTTAGTGAGCAAAGAGGCAAACTGAAGAGATGTGCCAGCTTCACAGTCTGCTTTGTGGCTTACTTGGTCAGAGATGCCGCAGTAACAACTGGGTTGTTGCACTTAGTCTTAGATGTCAGACTCACATTATAAACCATGTTAGTTGAATATTGTAAGAAATGTTGTTTATATAAATAGTTGAGAGAAACTGAGTTTATTAAAATGTATTGTAGAACATATGGTCCTTTGCATGTCTTTCATCACTATTCTTTGAAACAAGTATTTCTGCTCTTGAAAATAAGCAAAAGATAAGTGTTTATGCACAGAAACTATTAAACAAGGGTCTTTATGTGTTGTAGGTGAAGTTCATGACTATGCTGTATCTAATAAGATCTGTAAGAAAGATAGTCAATATTATGGTATCACCTTTCAAATGTCCCTTGGATTCACAAAAGGAGATGTTGAGGCTAAATGTGAAATCAGGGCATAAGGGTGATCTGTAATGGAATTTTAACTTTGTGTCCGTAGATGTGAAATGTATTTATTCTGGAGAGGCATTTGAGTGCCAGCTATTAGAAGACATTGTAGGTGCGTCATATTTTTATTTGCCTAACCTTGCATGACCGTTCTTTGTTCTATCCACTTTCTACTCTCTGTGTAGTGAAAGTGGTGCCTGGACAAAATATAAAGCAGCTGCTTTCTTACACTGTGCAGCTGGGACAACGTGGTACCTAATTCGCACTTAAATAGGTTCTGAAGATACAAGATGATTTAGCAGTTTGATTTTTGGTTATTAGAAGTGGCATGCACTGAAATTTGATGTTGGAACTGCTCTCTTCTGAACTGACCTCCCTAGAAGAAGGGAGCATTTGCGACTGACACATAGGGACTGCTTCTTGCTGCTCGAGGGAGAGTTGAAGTGGTTCCTTTTTTAAAAAACAAGTATAAAGTTGTCCTGGTTTACTGGGACAGAATTTTAGAGTCAGTTTTCTGTTGAGGAAAACTGTAATTTTGTAAGGACTACAACACTGTATTTCATGGGAAAAAACTGATGAGACTTTTTTATAGTTTTCAGCTAACACAGGTATGTGATGCTCAAGGCCTTCAGTGGTCTTGAGATAAATGGGTGCAGAGGCTGGGGGAAGCAGGAGCGCAGGGGAGTCGATCCCAAGCTGACCCTAGGCTGACCAATTAGTACTATCCCATACCATAAATGTCACATTCACTATAACCTGAGGAGTTTGCTAGGGATGGCCCATCTTTCTTTCTCCCTCTTCCTCCTCCTTCCTTCTTCCATGGCTGACATCTCAAGAGGGACTTGTCTACCATCCTACCTCTGAGGCCTACTCCCTCACAATATTGGCTGAGGGTAACTCTGCATACTTTATATTAATACTGTTATTAATATTAGTTTTTCATTATTATTAGTAGTAGTAGCAATATATTTCTATTTCTATTTCTATTTCTATTTCTATTTATGTTTCAACACATGAATGTCCTTTCCTTTTCCCAACCCCATTCAGAGAGGGTCAGAGAGGAGTCATTGGGTGATAGAAGAACTGTATAAACCACGACAAAATTGTACGATCTTCTATAACGGAGTGAAACAGTTTACTTGCAACAGGCAAGGAAACCTGGGTTTTTCTGTTATATAGTTAATGATCAAATAACAGTGTGTACTGTGGATGCCTTCAACCAGAAGAATACTTGTGCCTGCCACATCTCAATTATGGCTCCTGTATGGGTCGGTCTGGGAGAACTTGCTTACAGGAATCTTCATGTCAGTCTCCAACTGTCATAGATTACTGTATATGTAATTTAGGATATTACTCTACAGTTGATGTCTAGCTAATGCAGAAGTAATGTCATTTGGTCAAATTAATGACCAAACTCATGTCCCTAGCTTCATGTTCCCATCTTTAATTGCATTAACCTTCGAGTCACGTGATGTTTTGGTGTGTAAGGTCAGCTTTCTTTTCTGTCTGTACACTGCCCATTTTTTCCACAGACCCAGTCTGCAGTTGGATCACCAAGCTGATCTGGTGGGCTATCAGCTGATAACTGTAACTTCCTTCTTAAACTAATGTGTAACTTACCCTCAGAGAACCTTCATCTGGCTTTTAGTAAAGTTTAGTGCCACTGTAAGAGGTTTTATGCTTTTAATTCCCTTGGATCATAGCAAAATTAAATCTGCTAATTGAGCTATTGTATTAATCTGTGTAGCACTTAGCATTAAAGCTTTTCTGCTTCTTCTGGGATTTTTCTTGAGGAAAAAAAAATCTGAAAGGATCATGGGATGGGTAAGAAGCAATGTGAACTTGAGAATGTTTTATCATGCCTTAGTTTGACAGACATTTATTTTGGAAAAGTGCTAGCTTAAACAGCTGCTCTGCTCTCTTGCCCCTTCTTCCCACTCTTTTTGATGTTGCCTTGTAAGCTCTGCTTATGTAATTGTGTCTTTCAGGTGAACGTGACTGGGAAGCTCACCAGTTTTAGAAGCCTCTCCACCCCTTTTCCTACTTCCAGCTTGAATGTTCAACCATGTAAATGCCTGCACTGTCCTTTCTAGGGGAAGAAGTCTCTGTTTCTTGTATGTAGGCATGAAGTAGGATGTGAAGTGTCTGCAATTTTCTGGTTGGCTTGCTGGAAATCTGCTACCTGGAAGTGTGACTGCTGAGAGTACCTTCTTGAACCTGTGTTCAACTGAACACCCTATATTTCAAAGGTATAAGAAAATAAATATAATCATGCTGATTTTGAAGACCCATTCATGTCACAGGCAGTTCCTCTGTTACTGTGCACAACTGCTGGAGTGGCAAAGCATGATAATGGTAATCAAAGTTTTATTCCAAGAGGTAAAAAGGAAATCCCAAGATCATTGGCAAATTTTCTGATTCCTGTTGTGAATAACTTGCAAGCTGACTGAAATTCTGGAAGTCCTTCTTGAACTTACTAACAATTTAAATGCACTACAACAAAAAAGCATCATATTTATTGCTTGGATGAACAATTTAGAGTCACGTGAATTATACTTTCTAGATGTGGTTTAAAATTACATGGGAGTCTGAAACCCTTTTTGCCACTCCCATAGTTTCCACCAGTCTTTCTGGTTACCATTGATAACTTAACAATCTCTATTCCAAACTTTCTACACAAGTCGCACCTCACTGGGGCCTGCTAGTCCTAAGTTAGGACAGGCATTGATGCTGGAGTTAGACAAATGTCAGACACCTTGAAGCCCTTTCTGTTTGAGAGTTCAGGAGGGTGCCACCGGGTGTCCCTAGTGCGCTCACTGTTCTCCATGTTTTAATGGCGATGTTTCCTGGTAGCGACGTCAATCTGAAACGACTGTGTTTCCTGAAACGTTGCAACACCCCAAAAGCAGAGCACGGAAGTCGTCAGTGAACTGTTCGAGTGTGGCTTCAAACCGGCCCCGGGACAAACCATCTGGATCTTTGACAAGATGTTTAGATCTGGAGAATGTGAGAGCAAGAGGCTCCAGAGCTTTGCAACAAGATGTGTACTTGTAGATGCAGAGAACCTGCTGCTTGGGCTTAGCAGGCTTCCACACTCCTTTTGAGTGTTTATTTGTAGAACCAGGTTTAAAATCAGACAGATATACTTTACCAAAACTGGGGGAGAGGTGAAGACTAACTGGTTCCAAGAGGCCTTTTAAAAAGATGGATGAGTGAATGGTAGGAGTTAATTTTAAATCAGTTTATTAAAAAATTAACGAAAGTTTCAGATTTTGCCATATATCCCATGCAAGAGTTAAGTTACCTTCCTTACTCATTCTTCTGTTCGTTTGGTTGCAACTGAGAAGTTACTGTCACAGGAGATGACTGCTTTTCCTATTAGATGTGTAAGTTTTGGACTATTGAGAATGTTAACCAAGCCATTGATGAGCTGCCCACTGTAGGGGGAAGCCATTCTGAGCTCCAGACAGCTGTTCCTCCAGCAGCTGGATGGACTGGAAGAATTAGGAAAAACAATTCAGATGAGAATGGATGGGCACTTGGTTTTGTCAGTGCACTTAGGGAACTGGCTCGCTAGTCAGTGGATGATAAAATAATTACAAGGGCTTGGGTTGTATACGTGAGCTTGCATGCTAGACTCTCATAACTGAGAAGTGGCGCTTGCCAATTACGCTCCACACCCATGAAAAGGATGGCAAAGTCCAAGTTTCAAAGAGGAAACCAGAGTTACAGGCAAAACTTGCAGATCAGGCAGGTGTTGCTTTTCTTGATTTCCAGCTCTGGTGGCTGCCCTCTAGTCTGACTGTGCAGCACTGCCTGCAGTGAGGTGCAGAGTGGGGGTGAGCTGTTCACTGTGTATGCAAACACAGTTCTGCGTTACCGTTTTGAGGTTCTGTGTTCATTTCTGTAAGTTTTGTATAAAATACGAGGAAAAAGATTACTTCACTGGTAGTTTTATGAAGTCCTCCTAGGTCCTGAGTTTAAAGTACATTGTGTTGCTGATGAGGTTTGTTTGAAAGTACCCCATGCAGCTTATTAATGTCACATTGCATTGCAGAATCCAGAAAAGTCTGTTATGGGAGTGCTACCGAGCATGAACAGACATGTGGTGTGACAGCTGCTCCAGATTCCTGTTTACAGTTTATTGTTTCTGTAGCCCTTTTTGTTATGTTTACCTTTACTCTGTTACAACACTGTTGGTATGTAGTGTAAAGTAACCCCATTCTTTCAGTTTGGCCAGAAGGAGGGGAGCGGGGAGGCGGGGAAGATTTTCCTGTTCTATTGCATTTTTGCAGCAAAAAACTCCTGGCAAAAATGAGAAGTGATTAGTTGGGTTTTCTGAATAAGAATTTAAACCAGCCTCCATAAATATCAATACACAAACATATGGAACTTGTGCAGCTGATGTCTGCAAATATCTGCTGAATAGGCATTTTGTTTTTTCCTCGCTCCTGCTGTAAAGGAATGATAAGTTACTTATCCTTTCTCCAGAACTAGTAGACATAATGACTGCCACTGCTGAAGGTTATTGCACTTAAATAGTTTATACAGTGTTGATGAAAGTTAATAAATATGCAATATATGGACATGAATAGAAGTGCCAAGGTTCATGCTGAGTAATAGACTTTGTGGTTCTATTTAATAAAAATGACAATTTTAAGTACTGTATAATTACACCTTGTAAGAATTGTGGTTTTGAGTTGAGGCACCACATTTGCAGTGGTCAGAAAGTTTGAAGTTTTGTATTTTTAAGACTACTGAATTGAAGTGACTATTTAGCTGTTGATTTAATTGCTGATATTTCAGTGGCTATTTCTTAGTACTGTCGAGTGAATTAATAGGTTAATAACTTGCTGGAGTAACATTAAATCTCCAATTTTGACCATGTATAAAATGTCCAATGGCTTCTAAAAAGTTCTGCATAGTTATTTATCTTAGCTTGTAATAAGAATATGATAGTCTGACATGATATAGAAAGTTCTGTTCTGTATTGTTTATATGAAAGTAGAGCATCCTGACTAATATATGAGAGTGCTATAATGGAAACTAGACTAGTATGAAACAAACAAGCAAAAAATTGCCTTCAGATTGTTTTTCACAATATGGACTTGCACATCCAGTTAGATTTTTTTATTTTCTCAATTAGGTGAGCTCCTGTATTCTACTATGATA
>NW_010156006.1:9602-12786 GCF_000695765.1 Mesitornis unicolor
ATTATAACAAAAATATTAGCTGACTTCCTAGTGTCTACTCAAGGAGTCCTTCAGTGATAAAGAACTGCTCTTGCCATAGGGTTGATGATTCTTGCTTATTACGCAGCTTCAGGATCCTTTCATACTTTCCTATCCCCTTTAATTGTAGGCTTAGGACTGTGAAGAGAAAATGTTGCCAAAGTCAGTCTGCAGAGGGATTCCTCAACAGCTCCACAGGTTGTTTCCTTCAAAAATCTTGGCACAGTGGTTCAGTCACTTGCTTTACATTTCCATAACTGTCTAGAAGATGACTTTATGAAGTTGTTTTTTAGAAATTATTTTCCAATTTAATTTTGCCTTTGGTATTTAATTATGTATGAACTTTCATTTGCCAAATTCCTGAGATTTTTAACAAATTTCATTTTTACTAGACCTGTAAAGGTCCATTGTTCTTTGTAATGACCTTCCTTTCCCCTGAGCCTTGTTAATAAGTTGAATATTTAAGTTCACATGGGTTGCTAGTGTAATCATTAGTGATGCAGGTGACAGCCCTTTTGTCTTCCCCTAGTTAAATATATTCCCTATAAATGCTATGAGTCGACCTTAAAATTGTTGAATGTATTGCACAGAAGCTTGTAATTATTTGTATGTTCTCAGCTTGAATATATTTATGATAATCTAATGCCTTTAGGTCTGTATCATAAGTTTTATATCTTTCCTCTGTTTTCCCTGTAGCACTGCATTCTTGCAGGAAGATGTAGATGCTATGAAATGATGTTTCAATTTTCTTTTATTTTCTATCCCAAATCAAGGGATTCGGCTTCATTCCACTTTATCCAAAGATGAGTTTCAAGTGCTCTTAAATGATTACGATAAAAAATACTTTAGGATTTTGAGTAATACTCAAAGGTACTTAAACACCAACCTCTTGTTTCAGAACTGGGACCTGTTAACATGCTGGAGGCAAGTTTAGGTGTTTTGTGTGTGTTCTAGTAGTGGCATAGTTTAATGAACTTTCCCTTCTCTGTGGCTCTGTATGTGATTTTCATGCCTCAATAACTTAATTTTCTTGCCAAATTCCAACTGATCTGAAAGAAAGGTAATTTGCTACATTTTAATTAGCTAAAATCTAGGTCAAGTATAAACAGATTTTAAGAAATATGTGTAGAAACAAAGTTGTTCACCTCAGTTCTGGTTCTGCCCCTTGTACAGGTAAATCAAACATATAAAAAGACCTTGCCTATCTGCTAACTTTTTGTTGGCTTCTTTGAGAAATACCACTTCGCTGTATTCTACTGCTGACTTTGATGTGTTATTATGCTTGGTAGTATAAGTAAGCTGGTGTTATACGGTGTATATAATTATTAACCTGTGGTAGCTCCAGAATGCCTACCTGCTGACTTGTTTTTGCGCACCAAAGGCTCAAAACTCTCTCACTGCTCATTTGAACTTGAAAAGTGTTTGACTTGCTTGCTACCACTGTTACGTGATTTACTTCAATGAACAAAATAAGATCATATTAAAAATATTTTTTATTATTTTAGAGACTTGTTTCATGTTGGCTTCTTAGTCACAGTCCTTGTTGTGTGAAGAGCTTTAAGACACCTTAAAAATTAAGACAAAGTAGATTATCTACTATCTTTTGTAAACTACTTCAGAACAAATTCTTTTATCTGCTCATTCAGTTATGTTTGAAGCTTGTCTAAGCTAAAATGAGAGGCTTGCGTCCAGAGCATATGGGACTTTGCATTTTTTAAAAAATAAATTTGGGTTTAGATAATCCATAGCACCTGATAAGGAAAAGTTATATTGCCCTAATATTCTAACTTGGAAACTGTAATTTAGATAAATAGAATTACCAGCTTTGCATAATAGATTTTCCAAGGAGGTATGAATACTCATGTACTATATCTACCGCCTGCAGTTAGCCCCCTTCCTCCAGCCTGCAAGGAGGAACCCTGTTGGAGTGCCAAATAGTCCAAACCCCATGAAATACAAATCCTGTCTGGGTATGTAACAAGTACTCAAGGGTGAACTCTTTGATAAGTTTGAGAACGCACACTGTTCATTTAAAGGAAGAGATTTATTGAACTGAACAAAAAAAGCTGCTTTTAGACAAGTTTTTCAATGCTTAGGTGCTAAGTTTTTTTCATGGGAGGAAACTTAAGGAATTTACATGTATGTATGAAATTTAGGTAGAACTGAAATTCGGAAATCCAGTCTTCTAAAAATTTTCTGATTATGCTTAGCCCTGGAAGAATACAAGCTGTGCTGTTACTTTGTTTTTTAGTTCACTAAGCCCCTGTAATCTGTAGCTTTTTACTCCTGGAAGTGGCCCAAGCTTATTTGACTAGCTAAATATGGTGAATATCTAGGAAAACTAAAACCAAACCAACTCAAAACCTTCATGTCAGTGAAGGTGTCTCTACCACACTTTGCTGGCATCTGCAAGGTTTATCTGTTATGTGAACTGTAACTACAGTTAACCTTTTAAAATGCCTAAGAGAGTGGCATGGCAGGGGCCACTGTGTCAGAGCTGACTCCTACTTCTGGGTGCCATGGACCAGCACCTGCAGGGCTGGACTAACACACTGAATAAAATCGATGGGGAGTGCACAAACACCTTGGAGATGGGCAGCACACTCTTGAAACCTTGGCTTCTGTGTTGTAAATGATCCTGCTGTGTGTTCGTATCATGATGGTTAAGTACAGTGAGGCTGGCAGCTGCACTGGAGACAGCCTGGCAACAAGATGAGGAGCAGCGTGACCGGCAAAAAGTGTGACCTCCTGTCATGTGTGTGAGGGGAATTTCTCTTTTCCTGCATCTAAACAGCTTCTCACATTTTTCTGTGAATCCCTCTGTTCCATCAGGCATTGTTAGGGGGTGCACAGATCATTTGGGGTATTTTTAGAAAGTGTAAATAACAGCAGAGGCATGCTTTGAATTTTCCTTCTAGCAGCAGCAGAAATGCCAGCAGTTCACATCATGTGGCTGCTTAAACAAGTATGCATCTATTCTAGTAATATTTTCCCACCCAAACAGAGCATCCAAGCGCCCAGTGGAGACCGTGTGCTCACTGGAGCCTCGCTCACCCAGAGGGCTATGCATCAGAAACTTAACCATTCAAAGGCTCTGGCCTTACTTTAATTCTCATGATGTTAGTCCTCAGTCACAAAGCATTAGGACAGAAATTTAAGCCACCTT
>NW_010156007.1:0-11707 GCF_000695765.1 Mesitornis unicolor
GGGGGGGTGGCTGTGTGGTGCTGCTGAATGCGGGGGGCAGCTCTGGGTAACTCCTCCTGGCTGCAGCGACCTTGTCCTGCTTCCTATTGCATTTCCTGGGCACCCACATTAGTTCTCATGGTGTTTTTATGGCTTTTTTTTCCTCCATCCTGCAGCAAAGCCTGGGTTGTGTAGGACAGCGTCCTGCTCTCTGTGCCTCGGGGGCTTCAGCGAAGGGGGAAAGCAGAGACTTTGTCAGTGTAGTGTGTTTAAATTGCAAAAAGAAGTGAAACCAGCACCCAGCAGCTGCGAGTGACGCTCTCTGCTCTCTGCCCCAGGTCTCAGACGACAGGCGGCCGTGGCCATCAGCCAGGAGCTGAGCAGGTTCGCCTGCCGCAGCGCGGGGCCCGGTGCGTGGATCAGCCAGGTCCGCAGGAGAAGCTCCCTGCTCAGTAAGTGACCGGGGGTGGCCCTTTCTGCTGCGTGGTGACCGTCACGGGGCAGGGCTCGGGGGTGCGTGGAGGAAAACCTGCTCCCTCCCCTTTGCTCAACAGGCGAGCGGTGGGAATCGAGTGCCCCCGATGTGTATTTGATGTGGACACAGCCTACGTATGCCACGCTGGTTGACCGTGCAGTGTTGTTGCTCTGCTGCTTTTGCCTGACCCCGTGCAGGCTCCAGGCTGGAGGAGAAGCCCTTCAGCGAGATGGAGATGTCCTACATCAAGCAAGGCGAGGAAGCCCTGCAGAAATCCCTCAGCATCCTCGGGGACCAGGACGGCTGGAAGACAGAGACGGAGGCGGTGGGTGCTCTGCTGAACGACACGGGCGTCCTGTCAGTATTTGTCCGTTATGTCAAATCGTTGGTATTTGTCAGCATTTACCGGTTCTGCCTTCCCTCTGCCCAGGCTAACGGAGACAAAGTGCTGAGCAAGGTGCTGCCGGACGTGGGCAAGGTGTTCCGGCTGGAGGTGGTGGTGGACCAGCCCCTGGACGCGGTGTACGGCGAGCTGGTGGACAGGATGGAGCAGATGGGAGACTGGAATCCCAGCGTCGAGGAGGTCAAGGTAGGGGCAGGCCCAGCCGGGGCTCACACACACTTCACACCATCACAGCTCGCTTTGGGCTGTGGCTGCAGCAAACACCTCCAGTCAATGTTTTAATTGCGATCCGTCCAAGATTCTCCAGAAGATCGGGAAGGACACGGTGATCACCCACGAGAAGGCGGCCGCGACGCCCGGGAACATCGTGGGACCGCGGGACTTTGTGAGCGTGCGGTGCGCCAAGAGACGCGGCTCCACCTGCGTCCTGGCCGGCATGGCCACCAAGTACGGAGCCATGCCGGAGCAGGAAGGGTTCGTCAGGTAATTGCTTCTGCGTTCACCTACGGCGTGCTTCATGAGCCAGGCTTCAGCTTTTAGCGTGGGCTTAGCTCTGTCTCAGCAGCAGGAGCCGCAGTTCACCAAGTGCTTCAGATGTAATTTTGAGGGTAAAAAGCCAGATTTTTGTCTGACGCGTCCCTCCCGTCCTCTGACAGAGCTGAGAACGGCCCCACCTGCATGGTCCTGCGCCCGCTGTCGGGCAGCCCGTCGCAAACCAGGCTAACGTGGCTGCTCAGCATCGACCTGAAGGTAAGCGTTGCTGCTCATTTCCCGTGAGCCCAGGGTCTGCATGGGCTGCAGGCTCTGCTCACGCTGTCCCCTGCTCCCCTCCAGGGCTGGCTGCCGAAAACCATCATCAACCAGGTCCTGTCCCAGACGCAGGTGGACTTTGCCAACCACCTCCGGGGGCGCCTGGCCCGGACGGCGGCCGTGCGCTGCTGACCGCACCAACGCGGGGCGATGCTTGGTTTGGGGAGGGAAGTGGGGGATCTTGGCATGGGGGTAAGTCAGACACCGCTTAATTACGGCCCGCGCTGATTAGCCAAGGCCTTCAGTAGCAGCCAACACTAATTAATACATAGCTGAATTAAATAAAGCTTTGTTTATTGGAACTAATTAGTTAGGGAGGTCGCAGGGGCCAGCACAAGCTCTTTGTGCAAGCGCAGGACCAAAAATTCGGGTTAAGGAAGTCCCGCATTTGCTCCACTGAGCACGTGCTGCCCCTGAGACCTCCCTGCTTAACTTCAGTAAACGAGTAAAGCTTCAATTAGTGGTGCTTACTATTAAAGGCCTCAGCTAATTCGTTGTTAGGGAGGTCCCAGACACCTGGCTGGGAAGGCAGGAGGAGCAGCACATTAACCCCAAATTTTGCTCTACTTCTGCCCCAAACCACAAACGCAGCAGTTACTTACCTAAAGCTTTTACTCCCTTCTCCCCCAGCGAAGCAGCCCTAATTAATTAATTTATTGTAATGGTACAGACACACACAGAGTGTGAAATTATTTATTCATTCAAAGCTCTGCAATGACAATCATTGGCGGGAGGCCCTGTAAATCTTGTCAATGCAGCGAGCAGATGTGCAGCTTGAGGCACCTCTCAAGCGTAGCAACTTTGAGTTCAAATCTCGTAACAAGTCATAAGACAAGAAAATGAAAAAGTAAGAGTTAAAGCCTTTATTTTTAAACTGGTTTCCAGTTTGTGGGGAAAAAAAACCCAACAAACAGTTTGGACAACAGCCCAAATTTCAGTCTTACATGCAGTAGTCTTGGTACAACACAGCCCTCCTGGCTGGAAGCTGGAGGACCAGCAAACACCCCTGAGCAGAAGTGTCGGTGCTGCCTCTGCAAGTGTGCGTACAGCTGGCAGCTCCAGCTCCAGCCGGCTCTCAGAACGGGCGGCTGTCGGAGCCCAGGACATCGCACGAGACGTTGTCTCGACACCGTGCTGGCCTCCCCAGCTGGTGACACTGAAAGTTACTGAAGACTGAGAGCTGCCCCCAAACAGCACAGCACAGCCCAGCCCAGAGCTGCCCCCAGCCCCCAGCAGAGGCAGAGCACGAGGCTCTGTGGGTAACAGACACAGCGGCGGCTGCAGCGGGTTTGCTCCTTGGCTGATTGTCCCGGGTAACGCACGTTCCTCTGGAATAAAAACCACTTGCCTGGATGCCGGCTGTGTTGGTTCTGTTCGCGCCGTGCCGCCCTTTATGGCTCCCAGGGGGGACTTCGTCTCCCGTCGACTTCGGTCTCCACGTGGTACAGCACATCCGCCAGCGTGTGCTCCACTACGGCGCCCCAGCCCATGTCGCTCATCTGCAAAGGGGATGAACGAGCTCAGTGAGGGGCAGGACAAAGCCCAGCAGTGCTCCAGGACTGCTTCCCTCCTGGAAATATTTATGAGTGCGAGGGGAAATTCCAAGTGTTTCCTTAAACAAGAACTCGGGCCTCTTACTGATAAGAGAAGCTAACACAGACAAGAACAGGGACTTGAAAATTGACCTGTCTTGTTCCTTTTGACAAATTATAACTAAACAGTAGATGCTAAGTTGTTTGTCAGGCTATCTGTCCTTTAAGATGTTTAAATAAAGACAATCCTTTTGGCTACACCATCCAAGTACGGAAACTGAAGAGGGCAATACAGGCTTGGCATGAATCAAATCCCACCACCAGCACAACAAAATCTCAACCACCTTTTGTTTAAACAGTGAGGCTATCAAAGTGTGTGTGTGGGTAAAAAGCTGCAGCCATTACTCACCGGACGGTACGTGATGTCTCTGGGTGGATACTTGAAGTATGGCCCAAAGTTTATAGAAACCTGTGGAAGAAAGACACATTTGTCATTAAATACATAAAAACGAGTAAGCTTCTTCAGTCCTCCTGCTCCTGAGCCCAACTGCACCCTGTGCATGAATGGAGAGCGTTCATTCAGTGTTTAACAAAGCCAGGTCACACAAGTGAACAGCAGCACTGTTACAGGCTCACTTCACTGAAGTACTTCCCATCTTTCCTCTTCACTTGCTTGATACACTCCTAGAGTACCCACTACTAAAACTGATGGGGAGAATTCCTAAGATACGTTACTTACCGTGCAGCCTTTGTACAAAGAAATGGCAGGAAAATAAACTCCCTCAAAGATGTCTTTAAAGGCAACTCCTTGGCTGGCACCGTTCTTGAAGAATATGATCTGAAAAGATAAAGATGAGGAGTTACTTGTGAACGACAAAGCAATCCTCAAGAGGCTGCTTCACCTCACCTGATGCCAGACAATTATTTAAGTGGTAGCAATAAAAATCACAAGCTAAGGCCATGTTTATTGTTGCTTTAATAAAAGCATTCTGGTTTTTGATGAAGAATTAACGCTCAGACTCCCTCTGTGCCCCTTAAACGCAAGTGATTAATGGGTGCAACCAGCCAGGCTCTACGCCCTCCCCCTGCCCACACCTCCCTCACCTGGCTGCCGGGTGCTTGCTTCAGGCTCTTCTCTGCTTTGTCCACAAAGTCCTTCTCTTCAAAGTACAAGTAGCTTTTGAATTTGATCAAAGCCTGAAATACCAGAAAGCAGCCACTTCAGAGGCAACCCAGAAGAAGCGTTACCTTTAGTGACAAGCAAGAACCGCAGCCCTACGGGAGCCCTGCCGCGGGACAGGCGTGCCTGCTGGGGCAGAGCACCCGTGAAGTGATTCACACTTCTCAAATATTTGAGAACCGGGAGGGGAAGAGGAGATGAAACAAGATGTGGGCGACCTCCTTCAGCAGTCCATGCACTGTCTTCCCTTCCAATTCACCTCTGGGGTGGATGGAGAGGGGGCAAAAGCAACCCGTTATCCACAGCACCAACACTTGATACAACAGCAAACCCCACACCTCACCTTATCTTTGTAAGTGTCAGGCAGCGATTTGGCAGTCTCGGTGTCCTCTGGAAGACTGATGTAAAACCCCAGCACATCGCCCTGGCCGTAGCCGGATGAGTAGTGTTTCCCTATCGACTGGTGAAACTTGGTTCCCTTTTTGCTGCGCCAGGAGTAGCTGAACTTGTCGTACCCCAGAGGCGCCTGGAGGTTCCCTGCGGAGACCAAAGTTGCTCTGTGAACGTGCACAGTGCAGCAGGAGCACCTCTGTGTGCCCCACACCAAGTTTGGGAGCAGTAATTACATTCAATTAACAAATACAGCTGCTGTTAGTGCAAATGCACTGACTTCAGTGTTAAGCAAGGCCAAGGATGCAACACCATAAAGGATCAACTCACGCTGCAGTTTGCTTAGATCACCTGCAGAGCTTCCCCTTAAGGAAAGCAGTGAAGAAACAGGCAAACTGAACATGATTTAAACTTAATTAAATCACTACAGAAATAAAGGAACCGGTTGAAATCTACTGCTAAGAAATACTTGGTAGAATTATTTACCCAGTGGCTGTGACCAGCCCAGCCTGGCAGCGGTGTCTGGGGGCATCTCGTCCATGGATATTTCGAAGTACCACGCTCCTTTCCGCACTCCGTGCGAGGCTCGTACCATTGAGTAGCCCTTCTCACCGATAACCGTCAGCCTGTCGTCAGAAATCTTTAACTGAGGAGCTGTGGGAGATAAGAGAAGATGATATGAGCAGTTTGTCTGTGATTTCTAATGCGTGGCAATGTCAAAAGGCAAGCTAACACGCAGAAGTGGATTTAACATTAGCATTTGTTAAAGCAATCAATAGCCAGTCCTGTGAGGTTACAGAGGAGGGCCCCTCACATGAGGAGCTGGCTGTACGACCCAAAAACCATCAGCTGGCTCTGTACCTCGGTCGTGCAGGGCTAGGAGCACGCGTTCGTACAGGCAGGCTCTGTAGAGGTCCCCGGGAATTGGCTTTCCTGCCCAGCAGTCCAGCTCCAGCTTCTCCGGGTCGGGCGCGTGCGGGTCAGGCTCAGCCAAGATGTAGCGATATCCGTCCTTATTGAAGGGGTGCTCCAGAGGGTAACCGTGGGGTGGTAAGCGCTGCGCCGAAAACAGCGGGTCACTGTGAAACACAGAAACACAGGCTGGTGTCTCACGGTGGCTGTGCATCAGCCGAGGCAGCCCAGGACAAGGTCTTAAAGGGCTGAGCCTGCTCCCAAAACACTGGGTGTGAAATGAGCACAGACTCCCCTAGCAATGACCGTACACTCATCTATTTCTGATAATTTCTAGCACATAACACCACAGGGTTATGCCACGATTCCCCATAATCTCCCAAGGCCAGAGGCAGACAGGAGGCAGCCGAAGGCACCAAAAGCGATGCTTTTCCCCTGCCTGTTGTGCCACACCTCGCTGTAGCTGCTCACCGCTGTGCCATGGCACCGTCTCTCCTCTTACCTGCGGGTTTTCTTGGCTGTCCCCGTGGTCCCTCCGTCCTGCTGCTTGCGCTTCGCCCCCCGTCCCTTCCCGCTGCCTCCTGCGGCGATTCCCCCTAGCACAGAAACCACGGACGCTGAGCAGCTGACGGGCAGGGAGCCCGCGAGCGTGGGATCTCCACAAACAAAGGGGCAGAAGCAGCCACACTGAAATGGGTTCATGAGCCCAAGCACATCCTTCCACAGGTTATTTGGAACAGACTTTACTGAAAACGAGCAGGGCAAAAATCCAGAACTTTTAGGTAGCTTCTAGCCAACTTTTGAAATGCCTGCATTTCGAGTGGAAGCTAAGTGAGGTTCATCAACAAAATGAGCTCAGACCAAACTTTCGTAGTGCCAATTAAGAAGCTTTTCTGCCAAAAGATCTCCAGGCAGCAGCGCTGTGGTCTGCTCCAGACGCATTAATGTTGGCTCTCATGGAGATTCCAGCCACAGGTAAAGGTGTTTCTGCAAAAGCAGCAGAGACCCCAGGCTATGGCACACCCTGGCTGATTCAAACACAGTTGTCACCCTAGAGACACCGCTGCAGGAACACTGACACCAATAAGCACCAAGCACTGAATTCTCATCTATAAACCAAGACACACCTAGGTTGGGGAACAATGGGAAGCAACAGAGGTGTTTCTCTTCAGTATCACCAAAATCAGCACCACCACTGAACCGTGCGTGGATTTTAGTACAATTTTTACAGGCAAATAAAACTGCAGCACAGGAAAAGCTACAAACAAAATGTAATCAAACTGACCCCAGTGTAAGGTTTTAATGTGTTAAATTGTGCATGCACTTTATCGTTGCACTGCTTCAAAAGAGATCACTGCTGATTTAGAAGGAACAGGATTTTTATGTACTGGAGATAAACACCTCAAGAACAGCACGCTGTGCTGTAATTAAATGCACAGTCAGTTTTAAATGACCACTATGGCGTAAGGGGTCCCAACCGCTGAAGGAATGCCATATTCTGCACAAACCTGACGTGGTCTCAGCTGCACGTGTTTCAGTGCAGAGCAATATTTAGGCTCTCCGGTTCGTCACCACTCATTAACCCAAACAATCAGAATATCGCACCAGCTCACAGATGCAGACCACTTATTGAGGCATTAAGATTTAAAACTACCGACAGCATCAGGCCAAATCATACAAAGTAAACCCAAACGTAAGTGCAAATGACTTTAAACCAGCCAAGTGGGGCAGAATATGAGAATTCAAAAGCTTCTAACTGCTAAAGATTAAACAGGGAAGTCGTTGCTTTGTATTAAAGTGTTATCACAATCACACCAGGGCACGCTTTTGATTTTCCATTGACTTGAGCTTCTACATTGAGCAAAAAAGCTTTGCAAACAGCGATACTTAAGTTTTGGCAGCTGAAAGGTAAATATTCACCTCCCAGAGAGGCTCCACCTGTCAGGACAGAAGGGGCACCACGCATTGGTCAATCTTCCCGAAATCAGAGAAGAAAACAACCAGCGTGTGACATGGAGACAACGCAGCCTCGGATACCCACACCCTGCTCCAAAAGCCCCAGACACCTCCTGTCAGGCACAGTCTGATGGGTTTGACACAGAACGGCATAGCCCTGCGCACTGAGGAACCCCACTGCAGTCAGCACTGCCCCAGCAAGGCTGCCCTCCCAAAAAAGGAACAGCAGCAAATGCAAGCAGGGGTTGTAAGGAGGAACAGCACATGTATGTGTGCTGTCCTAGCTGCTTTCAGACCTCAGAGAGGGGGAAATGGAAATCTGAGCAATACAAGTAGCTAAATAAAAAATCATTATGGAAGAATGCTGACCAGCTCAGCTTTCTCACAAGCAGCTTGATTTCGTTGGTTGCCATAGAGAAAAACATTGAACCTCCACAGGAAGGTAAAACTGACCTCCCTGTAGAGGCACGGTGAGACTGGCTGGATGTTTTGAACATAAGAAGTGTAACCTCAGCCCTGAGGAAAGGTTCTGCTTTCAGACCTCAGAGAGGGGGAAATGGAAATCTGAGTAATACAAGTAGCTAAATAAAAAATCATTATTATTTCTCACAAGCAGCTTGATTTCGTTGGCTGCCATAGAGAAAAACATTGAACCTCCACAGGAAGGTAAAACTGACCTCCCTGTAGAGGCACGGTGAGACTGGCTGGATGTTTTGAACATAAGAAGTGTAACCTCAGCTCTCAGGACAGGTTTCACTGCACCAGAACCGCACAGACACCCAGCTCCAGGACGGGGAAAACACAGCTTAGTCCCAAGTATTAAAACCTGATTAAAGAACTTGCCATTTAAGTTTCCGCTGGTGGACACAGCGTTGTTCTGTTTCTGGTTGTCGTACGCAGGACCAATATTGGCCAGATCCTGAAAAAGAGACCAAGATCTGATGTAGACGTGGTCAAAAGCCTGAACACGGCCCTTTCAGCACTGCAGGACACGGCTGGGCACAGCACAGGCTCAGTGTGGGCAATGTCCCACTCATCTGAGCAGCCACCAGCAAAACCAGCCTCTGCCTCCATCCCTGGTCACGAACCTGGTCGAGAAGCCCAAATTTGGGGTAATCTTCTTCAGGGTCTTTACTGCCTGGGTCCGGGTGCTCTTTCACCAAGAACACATCTCTTTCTTTACACTGAAATAGAGGAGTTTATGTTACACAGGGTAAGATCCCTTAAAATTCACTAGCAGTGAATAACTCATGGTATTTACAATAAATATGCAGCATGTACATCAACTCTGTAAGAAGCATTAGAACCTTCACTATTTAGCCCTAAGTCCAGAGCTCAGCAAACACAAATGTCAAAAACTGCACCATTCACAGCAAATCCTCCACAAATTTAAAACTCTGAATACCCACCATAGTTTTGACAATATTATTTGGCCAAGTCATCTTCCCAGGTCTCTGCCGCGTTGTCATGCACTCCCAGTATTTATCAATGAATGGGATAATATCCTGCAATTAAAGAAAATCAAGATGAGACTGAGCAGCGTGGGTCTGAAAGTCTCAGAGCCACCACTTGTTGGAACTCACTCCTCACTGAAACCACAGCTCACGTAAATCAGTGGTGGTTTTTACAAAGCCATACCTTATCTTTTGAAAACATGGTTTTCGGGTGCTCGTCCTGCGTCCTCGACTGCCACGTTAAGTTGGCCAGAGCACTAAGGCACATTTCCTTGAGATCTGAAAAACAAAAACAAACCCGAGCTGGAATCGCACTTCGTGTGCGCAGCGATGGCCAAACACAGCACCCACACTATCTCGACACCAGCTCTGTCCTGAGCCAGCAGCCCTCACTACACAGAAGATTTTCACCATCTTAATAAGTTAGCAGCAAAACGGCAAAGCATTTTCAGAAAAGGCCGCACCAGCTTGCTGCTGAAATGGGAATTTTGGGTCATTTTTGAAAAGTTTCAGCAGAAACTTCCCACTGACTCCACACAAAACAAAGCCTCCAGGACTGCCTTGCACGGAATTTCAACAAGCGCGCTTTCAGACTTACTTGCTTGTTTTCTTAAGAAATACGTGTTCCCGCTGTGATGGCAGACGTTGCAATGGAAGCTGTAGTTGGTCATGAAAGGCAGACACGAGCTGGAAAAGAAGACGCTGACCTGTAAGTTCTGGTGTGCTTCAGACTAGGACATTAATCAATCCACGTTAAGCAATTAATCATACTCTCTCCAAAACCAGAAGCACCTTACAGGCTCAATGATATTCCCATCAAATCAGGTTTATCAAGGGCACAAAGAAAAATGCAAGCAAGCTCAGCGTCATCTTCGTGTTTTAGAGGAGTTCTGAAATTCATTCAGCAAAATAAGAGACAACAACCCAGCCGTTCTGGACAAGGAGCTCCACCCCAGTCAATCATTTTAACTGGAAGTCCCGAGTACTTTTTCGGGACACAACACAACCACACACGTTGGGTCCTCAGGGAGTGCAAGGTCAGTCCCCTGCAGCTCTATAAGCAGCCGCATTATTTCCCAGTGTGCCAACACAGACGCTTCCTGCAGCGCTCGGTATCCACAAACACACCCGAGTTCGCTGCACTTCACACTCCGAATGCTGCCGCTTCTGCTCAGCACTGCTCACGTACGTGGTGTCGATGCCGAAGGTGTCCGCCGTGAACCACTTGGTGCAAATCCCGCACTGCAGCTCGATCTCCCCCAGCTGCCGCCCGTTCTCCTCGTCCACCGAGCCCGCCTGAGCGTCCAGGGCTTCCGAGTTGTCCCCGGCAGCTTCCTACAACCAGAGCAGATTGGGCTTAGACTGAACCACACAGCGAAGGCGTTTTGGGCTGCAACCTGCCAAGACAGGAGAATTCAGTGGGAATGGTTTTTTTCCCCTAACGGGAGTGAGCTGGAGCTATTCTGTAGATCCAGTCAGTGAGAACTGGTCAGATGCGTGAGGATTTCCAAAATAATACTGGGAAGAACCAAAACAGGAGCCAGCAGGATGGAAAGTCCTCGTCTGAACCACAAAACATGTTCAGATTCTGGTTTTTTGAACAACCGCCTTCCCACCTTCTGTGGCTTCGTCTTACCCTTGGAAAACTGAGGCTGCTTGTCAGTCCTAACACATCAGGCACTGTCAGACAGCAATTTGTTAAACAGAAACGTTTTGTCTGCTGAAAAAATCCCCTACTCTTGCTCTTTTTCCACTCCCCATAGAACCCATGGCTTCCTCCTGCCTTTGCACCCCCCATCATCTGCGCAAAGACACGGATTGCTACCGAGTAAGAATCCCTTGGGAGAACGTGCTGGTGATGAGGGGAAATAAAAACAAACGGGAGAAGGGAGAGTGTCAGCAGCCAGAACAGCTACCCCCCAGGTCAGCATCAACCCCAGCCCGCAGCGACCCGCAAGAGGGAAGGGCAGTGTCCAAGTCTGGGACCCCCAGCTCTCGCAGACCCCAGCCCGAGGGCAGCGCTGCTGCAGGGACAAGCAGATCAGGACACCCAGCAGCACCGAGCGCCTGCAGCTTCAGCACTGGGCGCTCTCACGTTCTCCACCTGCCCCAGCTCTGCAGAGCTCACCCCACGCACTGCGCCTCTCCCAGCGAGCCCCGGCTGCCCGCAGCCACCTACCAGGGGGTCCTTGCCGTTGGCGGACTCTGTCTCCAGAGCCGTGGTGACATCGACCAGGGCGGCATCTCCCCTGCGAGGGCAGAAACGAGATCCTGAGGGGGGGACCCCACAAAACCATGGCGGGGCACAGCCTGGCCCTGGGGCTTGGTGTGGACTGGGGCAGAATGGTGTGGACTGGGGCAGAATGGTGTGGACTGGGACGGACTGGTGTGGACTGGGGCAGACTGGTGTGGACTGGGACAGCCTGGTGTGGACTGGGGCAGACTGGTGTGGACTGGGACAGCCTGGTGTGGACTGGGGCAGACTGGTGTGGACTGGGACAGCCTGGTGTGGACTGGGGCAGACTGGTGTGGACTGGGACAGCCTGGTGTGGACTGGGGCAGACTGGTGTGGACTGGGACAGCCTGGTGTGGACTGGGACAGACTGGTGTGGACTG
>NW_010156007.1:11838-12113 GCF_000695765.1 Mesitornis unicolor
GCCTGGGGTGGACTGGGGCGGACTGGGGCAGCCTGGTGTGGACTGGGACAGCCTGGTGTGGGCTGGGGCGATCTGGCATGGACTGGGGCAGCCTGGTGCACACTGGTGTGCACTGGGACAGACTGGCCCCCGAGCCTGGAGCGCACTAGGGTACTTTGGTGTGAACTGGGGCAGACTGGTGCGCACTGGGGCAGCCTGGCATGGACTGGGGCGGCCTGGGCCCTCCTGGGGAGCACGGGCCACGGATCTCAGGCACTCCCGGTGTGGCTGGGACA
>NW_010156008.1:0-1724 GCF_000695765.1 Mesitornis unicolor
ACTGCAGGAGCCTCCAGGACTGTTCCCTCTCTGCTGTGTTGTATTTCCAGAAGATATCTAGGAAGTTGAAGTCCTCCACAAGTACAAGGGGAAGCTAACACGAGGCTTCTCCCAGCTGCCCATGGAATATTTTATATATTTCTTCATCCTGGTTAGGTGGTGCATAGCAAACTCCCACCATGATATCTGACTTGTTAGCCTTCCCCTTGATTCTCATCCATAGGCACTCAACCCTGTTGTCACTACTGCTAATCTCTAGGCAGTCACAACATTCCCTAACACGCATGGCCATCCCATCACCTTTCCTTCCTTGCCTATCCCTTCTGAAAAGCTTATACCTATCAATGGCAGCACTCCAGTTGTGTTCATTCCACCATGTTTCTGTGATAGCTACTACATCACAGTTATCCCAATGCACATGAGCTTCCAGTTCCTCCTGCTTATTGACCATGCTGCGTGCATTGGTGTAGACACACTTCAGTCGGGCTAAAGTCCCTGCCACCTTTTCACAGGGAGCAGTCCTAACTTCCGCCAAGATATTTTCAGGGAATTCCATGGTTACTAACCCCTCAATGACCCTTGAACCTTGGTTGCTGCATAGAAATCTGTCCCCTACCTCCACTGGGACAGTAGTCTGAAGAGTCTCACTAGCGCACCATCCCACATATGTTTGTGCTCTACGCCCAGGCTCATTGCTAGTGAGTTGTGCTTTAAATCCTTTCCCCCCTCCCTGCTTCAAATCTAGTTTAAAGCCCTGTCTATGAGCCCTGTTAACTCTTGTCCCAGGAACCTATTCCCCTTTTGAGATAGACATGCCTCATCTTTTGTCACTAAAGCTGGTCAGGTGTAAATTGATCCATAATTAAATAACCCAAAGTCCTGCCTCTCTGAGCCAGGCATTGATCTGTTGGCTCTTTCTGTTTATCGCCTCAGATCTCCCTGCAACTGGTGGGATAGAGGAGAACACTACTTGTGCTCTAGATCACTTAACCAGGTGTCCCAAGCCCTTGAAATCCCTTTTCATTGCTCTCATAGTATTTGTTCTAATCTCATCACTGCCCAGTGGCAGTGAGGAGTGGGCCTCATTTACAAATAGGAACTTAACCAGGTGTCCCAAGCCCTTGAAATCCCTTTTCATTGCTCTCATAGTATTTGTTCTAATCTCATCACTGCCCAGTGGCAGTGAGGAGTGGGCCTCATTTACAAATAGGATCTTCCACTCACTTCAGAAGGGAGTCCCCTATGACAAGGACCCATCTCTCTTTCTTATTTGAAGATGTTTTTATGTGTGGCTTCCTCTGTTTGAGCCTTGGCGGTGCCTCTGAGCTAGGTGAGCTGCCTTCATGGTCTTTGCTCAGTTCCCCTTGCAGAACATCATACCTGTTTTGCAAGGGCACCTGGGAAGGTGGAGCAGTTACGGGGGGTAGGGCACGCCTGCCACACCTGTTGTGCTGGAAAGAGACTTGTTTCCATTCTTGTTGGTCCCTATCCTCTAGGTCCACTCATTTGCTATGCCTGGCATAGAGAGGCTAGGGAGCCCTTTGCCTCCCTCTCACGAGCTTCTTCTAACCATTGGGCCTGCCTTGGGGAAGGCAGGGTATGGCTCCAGTGGTCTATCTCATTCTCACTCTCCCTGATTGTTCTCAGCCTACTTACCTCCTCCCTGAGCTCCACCACTATGTGGAGGAGCTCCACTACTTGGGCACACCTCCCACAGGCCTGCT
>NW_010156008.1:1766-15664 GCF_000695765.1 Mesitornis unicolor
TGGCGTAAGAGCAGAGCACGCCCTGCAGCTTGACACCTGAGTGGCAGCGTGTTCCCACCGTTGCTCCATCTGGCAACCTGCGTCTGGCTTGGTGGGTGCATGGCTGTGGGAGGCCATGGCTCTCTACCTGGTGGTAACCATTGCTGACCGGCTGATCTGGCCAGGCCTCAGCGCCCTTCCTGCTTGCTCTGCCTGCGCAAACTGCCGTGCCACACCCTGTTTGCCTGTCCTGTTTACCCGTCCTGTTCGGGACGTCGCTCGCTCTCGCTGGGGGCTGCTATTCTACCTGAGGGTATTAACTGTCACTCTTGTCCCCACTCACGATGAGTCAATGCTAACCACGCTTGGTTTTTGTTTTCCCCACAGTTTAGCTGCTTTTGTCACTTCAGCAAGGTCCCCCAATGTAGTCCTCTGTGTGATCCTCCACTCTGGAGCTCGTCACCTCGGTGACGAGCTCCAGAGCTCACCTAGATGACGTCTGTTGTTCTTCCCTTATCCACTGAACTTGTAACTCCATCATAAAGAGCCACCAAATTGGTGAGGCACAATTTGCCCTTGGTAAAGCTGTGTTGGTTACCACCAATCACTGTGTCCTCATTCCCTCTGAGCCTTAGGAGAGTCTTCAGGAGGATTTATTCCACGATCTTGCCAGGCACTGAAGTGAAACTGACTGGTCAGTAGTTCCCTGGGTCTTCCTTTTTCCAATTTTTGAAAATGGGGGCTATGTTTCCTCTTTTCCAGTCATCAGGAACTTCACCAGACTGTGATGACCTTTCAGATATGATGGATAGCGACGTGGCAGCTTCATCCACCAGTTCTCTCAGGACCCGATGATGGATGTCGTCGGGTCCCATGGACTTGTGCACCTTCAGGTTCAGGTTAGATGGTCTCAAACCTGATCTTCACTTACAGTGGGCAGATCTTCCTTCTCTCAGCACCTACCTTTGCTTTCTGTGACTCGGGCAGTGTGGCTAGAGCCTTTGCCAGTGAAGACCGAGGCAAAGAAGTCATTGAGCCCCTCAGCTGTGTCCCTTGTGACCAGTTCTCCATCTTCCTTTTGGAGAGAGCTCACATCTTCCCTAGCCTTCCTTTTATCACTGATGTACCTATAGAAAGTCTTCTTGTTCCCCTTCATGTCCCTGATTAGATTTAATTCCACCTGCGCCCTAGCTTCCCTAACTTGATCCCTGCCTGTTTGGGCAACTTTCTTATAACCCTCCCAGCTAACCTGTCCTCACTTTCATTCCCTATAGATTTTCCTTTTGCACCCAAGTAAGTCCAGGAATTCCTTGTTCATCCATGCAGGCCTTCTGGCATTCTTGCCTGCCTTCCTCCTTCTTGGGGTGCACTGCTCCTGGACTCTGAGGAGATGGTCCTTCCTGTGCATGTCTGTGGCATTATCTACATAATTGCATTTGAAAGTGAGAATACTTGGGTGTACAATTCAGAGAAACATTTTAGAGGCGTGTCAAATCTAGAAGAAGAATAGGATAAGAATTTTTGAACCATCTGGGTTTCTCAGTCTCCAGTTATCATGGTTAATGGAGAGCTCACTATAGCTGCTTAGTCTTTGTAATATCAGAGACTGGAGGAGATTTTAGCTATCAACTGTTCTCACCAACCCTTCAGATAGGAAGCATCATTTGTCAGTTGCAGACTCCTCATGCCTGGTGTTAACAATATCTTTAGCAGGTCCAAGTCCTCTTAACCTACTTAGTAATTGTTAAGACATTTATTTTCTTCACTCCTGTCACCTAGTCTTTTTAATTTTGTATTTTACTTGAAGTGTTTAATTATCTCTGGTAGAATTACCACTTCTCTTACAAGCTTTCACATACAACTGTACTCATATTTCTTGGATATAGCCTAAATGTATTATTTGTTTACATATATATATATATATTTAATTGGGAAGGGATAAAGCATTCTTTTAAAATTACTTTGTTTTATTTTAACTTTACAATAAATATATGTTGTTCCCACTAAGGAAACTCTGACAAGATCTAAGCAGTTTATACTTCCCATGAAATATAACAGTGTTTCAGGTAGATAACTTGGCAAAAAGTTAAATCAAATTATATTCTCTGTGCTCAGTTTTCTTTGGGGAACCAAAACTCACTGAAGTGTAAAAGCCTAATTAATTATGTAGTATGCTAATAATTTTCAAATTAAGAACACTTGTGATTTAACTCTAACATCTCATGAATGTGTTTGCAATTGACTATGACAAGATGATTATGAGAGCTAAAAGAATAATAAACCAGTTGCCAATACTAGTTCTGCTGTGGAGATTCATATAGTAGTGGTGAACTGAAGAATGTCAAGCTGGACTCAGACAAAAGAGACATCCCTTATAACAGTGAGGCATAGTCAAGGAGTAAAAAAATTTATCTTACTATTTTCCCAGATATAAGCTCCCAGCTTCTGGACAAATACTCTTCAGAGACTTTCTCAGACAAAAATTGCATCACAATAATCTATCTATCTATGTATCAATATATAATATATCAATAGCTATATTTAAACACATTAATACATACCACTTGTATATCTACTCTTTGAACCCATTGAAGTTTTTGCATCCACAGCACCTTATGGCATTGTGTGGATTTTGCATTGTAGAAAAAGGTAGTTCTTTCTTTGAAACTTCATGCCTTATCAGTTTTTCTAGTAAGAACTAGTTAATATTCACTACTTACCTTGCAATTCATGATCTTTTCCAAGATTATGAATCCTGGTTTGCTCAGCCGCTCTCAATGGAGTAGCTTGTCCATATCGCTGCTAACGCTGCTAACCTTTCCTAGATCTATTTTATCCTTTTTTGAGATAGGAAAATTGCATGTAATAAAGGAGATGTGAATACACCACATGTACAGTGGTATAATGCTGTTCACTGACTAGGTATCAGTTCCTTTTTTCATGGCTATTGTATGCAGAGTTGCTGTTTGACATATCTGTTGTAGACGGCAGCCTTTACATCTAGAGATTTACACCGTTCTAAAACTGGCATACATTGACAACAAGTGGCTTCTTCGAGCGCATGCATATGTTTATGTAGGTGTATCTTTATTTATTCCTTGAGAGATCACCCTGGAATATGAAACTTCTCTTGTTTTATTTTTTTTTTGAAGTTGAGATCTGGTACATAGCTGTGCCACGTAAGGATGAATTCTAGGTAGAGTCAATTCTCAAAGTTACATCACTTCTTTTCCTCATGTAACCCACTTTTCTGACCACATCACTGCTCTCCCATGTGTTTAGTCTGGTTGATGGTAACGCACAGTAGAACTCGGATTTCTCACATTCTGTGTCCTCTCTGCATTTTTAATTCAGGCTTGAAACCTGTGGGTTTATTCCTAGATAGCAGTGGTTAAATACTGTGTGCTTTCACTCAAAACCTTCCTATAGTCAGAAATCCAGTCTGAACAGATACTATAGTATGTTCTTGTGGCCGTGGAAGGTCTAGGAACAATCTGTGCTGTTTACAAACTGTATGAGGCAAAAATAAAACAAGCTTTTCTGTTACGCAGACAGATTTAGAGATACTGATCCAAGTAATCATGTGTAAAAGTCAGTGCAGCTGTGTAATACTGAATCTGTCTGGAATGTGGCATCACATATTTCCATCTCATAGAAAGACAGCCAAAAACAAAGTTTCACCCATAATAATAGCCTGTGATAAAATATTCATTTCTATTTGCTAATAGTAATACATTAAACATTTCCAAAAGATGAAGACTTTTCTTAGGATCTGATCTGGTAACTTTTGTTTGAGAGAGAATATATTGCAGTATATCAAATTGAACTCTCACATTTACCAGAGTTACATAAAAAATAGAAACGTAGGACATCCTGCACAATCTGATATGAACATGCTGCAAGGGTAGCAAGCAAAAGCCATAATAAGAAACTGAAACTCTATTTTTTGATATACTTGTGTCCTATATAATATTTAACCAGAAACTCAAAAGTGAAGAAGGCTTTAATGTGGGCTCATAAATCATATTCTTGCACCTCATAGGAAAGCCTTGTACAAATTGAATTGAGCCACACAGTGAACAGTAGCATATTACATAGTAAAAATAAATAAATAATAATAATAATAATAATAAATTAGTTTTGCCTTTTGTTTCCAGTGATGACATTTTGAGAAGCTTCACAACTTCATATTCAATAGATCAAAGAACATAAAAGTCTGTAATTGTGTCCATGATCTCTTAGTGGCATAAACTGTAAAATAAGCCAGTATAGCAGCTTATCTGCAATGCTGATATTCTAACATGGAGAATCAGACTCTCAGACACATTCTGAAGCACAGCTGCAAGTGACAGAACCTTGTTCCTGGCAGTGTTGGTGCATCCACTATGATAATATATCACTGTGACGCACCATCACTGCTGGGAACTGCTGATGCCGTATATGATTTGGTATTCTTTTGTAAGTTAAATGAAGTTAAATATATGTTACAGCAGATGTAAGTGAAATAATATTCTAATCATAACACTACCTACATTGTATTGGGGTTTTTTTTTGCAGATGGTTTAGAAAGAAAGCTCGTATTGCTATCCTTACGTTAGAGAAAAAGAGGCCCAGGGAAGGTTGTAAACTTACCTAAACAGATCCAGGAGTACAACAGTCTCCAGTCTCTCAATTTATTGCTCTATCAGCTTTCAAAACAAGGCAGAATGTGTCTGGATTGGTGCAGGGATAATAGATCCAATTCTATAAAGTGCTAAGTGATTTTAGGAGGGAACTGAACCATGCTTTCATCCTGTTCTCACAGACTTAAATATAATCTCCTTTGAATAAGAGGAAGCTCAAATAAAAATGTGTTAAGCCAAAAAGTAAAAATTTTGAGGAATCCAATATGCCAAGTAGAGAGGAAGAGTACTGCTAGATATTGAAAATATTATGAAAGTAAAATTATTATGTTGTTTTTCTAGGTATGACTATTATTTCTTATTGTTTCTGCCTGTGTCTGCTAAGAGCTTGTGCATCAGGGTTCAGTCCCCACTCTCACTTCATTGAACTCACATCAGAGCACTGCATACAAAAGAGCTAAAAGATAACAGCAGTATATCACACTGTTTCAGAAGTACTTCTGCATCCATCACCTTGAGAATTCTTCTCTATATGAAGAAGATACTGCTATAAATTTTGCTGCAAGAAAATACATGAAGATAGACAGAAATGCAGTGAAAAACTCTTTCTGAACTACTGGAGAGTTAATCTTTAAAGCAATAAAGATCAAAAACTAACTGCATGGGATTGTTTTTGATTTACTGAACATTATGACTAGTTGCACAGCAAGCAATTAAAAGTGATAACTGAGAGAAATTAGTTCAAGATAACAATATTTGCAATGGATATCTTTGTGGTTTTATTCCTGCAATTTTTGAAAGTGGACATTTGTTTCACACTACAGCTAAAACTATCAAGCAGTCGACTCCTTTGACAATACAAATTACAAACATGTCTATTTTAAAGTTAATATTTAAAACGGTTCAGAAGGATGACATTTTTATATTATAAGTAAACAAACAAATCAACAAACAAAACAGAAAAGAAAATGTGTTTACACTTCTTGATAGCTAGATAAACCTAGCTGCTTTGTTAAAAAAAGTAATAAAACAATGTGAAAGCTGCCTGAACCCCAACCAAATATTCAGCTAAAACCAATGTGTATCTAGAAGGCAAGAGTTCTGCAAAATTTAAGAATTAATGAAACATCTTCCACAATAAAGATCCTGTCCTGTGAGTTGAAATGCACTAAATAACTCTGAATTCCTTGAACATTTCTGAGTGTAAAATGATACTAATATAGTACTGAGACTCTGTAGCAAAGCAAATCTTGGTAGAAACAGCAGTACCAAATTAAGTCCAACAGCAAATTCCGAAGTCTTTTCCTTAGAGAAAGGTAGAACTAGATCTCCAGGATGATTTATTTCAGAAATGATGAACAGGACCTTTCATGTAGAACTATTGAACAAGAAGTGTCTTAGACAGGGACCTCATCATGACCAGATTTAAAGCTCTTTAAGGTCAGTAGAATAGTTTCAGAGCAACTCAGTGCTAGCTACCAGAGATGTGCAGATCCCTTTGAAGTTGCTAATTTAAAACATAATGGGACAAGATTCTAATTTTCCAAAGTTGTCATTCATGTCTACTATACCTGAAACTATTTTTTACTTCATTAGGTTTTTTCCCCTAATTTATGAGTAAGCTAACATCATAACAGAATATCCTTTTTAGGTTTCTTCTGGGTTCTACAGGGAATCCTAGTTTGTTACTTCATGCACAAACATTTGCTTTAACTTGTTTATTCAGGATTATCCACATCTAAACACTCAGAATGAAGTGATTTGCTGGCTTGAATGTTGATGTTGTATATTCTTGAAGCAGAAAATCTGCATTTAGTTCAGCAGTATCAATATGTAGGTACTGAAGCAGAAGGTAGAAGCAGCATGCGCACCCACGGAGAATAGAGCGCTTTTGCAAACAGTGTCACATTTTTTTGAAAAATACATCTGTTTTGCTCAATTGACACTCCATGATACTGCAATTATGAGCCATATGTGAGTGTGGTAACTTGGGAAGATAAATTAACATTTTAAAATCAAGACTTGGTGATTACATCATTGTGTAATAGCTTCCATAAAGATGGAAAGGTGATTCCTTTACTTTTAGGACAGGATCTGCCCTAACTGCTATTACATACATTAAAAGAACTATACACAGGCTGTGCTGCAACACAAATCTGCCGAAGGAGTCCTGGCAGATTCACAGCTTGTGTTCATGGCATGGCCTCTGCTCAGTTTCAGCGTGCTTCTACTGCTAGTGTAGTCACAGATTAGGCAGCCTCCCTTCTTCTTTTAGACATTAAGGTACAGTCTTGGCCCTAGATATGTTAATGTCAAAACTATGCCATTTGTTCCCCTCAGGGTACCTACAGTCTATTCACGTTGGACCTGACAAGTGAAGTATTTAACATTTGAAGTAAATGGCATTCAATTAGGTCGATATTAAAAATTTAATAATTATTACATTTGGGATTGGGGACTGGGAGTTTCTGAATTCTCTAAGAAATGGTGAAATAATCCAGAAATAGACTGGAATCAAAATTGTAATATGTTAATGATATATTGTAGGCAAAATATAGCCTAAATTGTGAACATTTAAAGATGTCAGATAATTTGGAGTATGTGCACTTGTGGACAGATATGCAAAATGAATCTTCTGAACTCTCAATCAGAAGTTGGCTCCTTGCTAGCTGCAACCAGCATGGGCTGGCTGTAAATTTTAGTGACAACTGGACTAAACAAAAGTGGCATGTCCTAAATCTTTCAGTCTATTAATAAAGAGGTATAGCACAGAACAACCAAGTAGGAGGCTGAGCACATATTGTGTTTCTGCACACTAGCTTTTAAACTGGGAAGATCAAGTTCTGGACAGAAGAGTTGGTGGTAGAAAGAAGGATTTGTGAAAAGGAGAAGTGGTTTTGGAAAGAAGTTCAAGATCTCAGCTGGAAGAAGGATATTGGAAATCAGAGATGGGTGTGGAGAGAAATGCCAGGGGATGCTCAGGGACCTTAACCTTAACACCTGAGACAAATCTAACTCTGGGGAGCTACACAGCACAGGCAGACAGAACTTTCTGTCCAGCCTTCCTGGACTAGAAGTGACCTCTCAACTGGGATGGAAAATCAAGCTCTCATGAATGTAGTGCTGGGGGCATGTGAATGAGTGAGTGTTTGTGATTGTCAGGTAGCATAAAAGCTGTAGTTGTGTTTGTTCTTAAATTAACCCCAGTATCCAGATTCACTGCAGGACTTTATTTACTCTGCCTCATCCATAAATTGGTAGCAGATAACTGAGAAATACAAGTTGACAAATGTCTTTTCCTCACAATAGTGAGATATTTCATGGTGGACTGAAAGTGCTTTAAGACAGTGATCACAGAGGAAGTCTGAAAAAAACATTCATGATTATACTTAATTTTAGGAAAATATTAATAGCTTCCATTAAACAGGCTGGTTTTATCCAGCTTCATGCCAGCCTCAACTGGCTTTAAATAGTAGAAGACATGAAGCATTCCCTGTAAGTATAGAGCTGTGCATCCATAGTAGAACTGATAGTATACTGAGACTTCAGTATCATGTAAATCTGAGTTGTGCAGCAAAATGGGTCTTGAGGAAAGTCAGCCTTCCAACTGGCTTAGGTAATAAAAGTGCAAGCTTTAAGCTGCTTGTATTAGACTGTACAAAGGTCTAGACTCTACAGAAACCCTTCTAGGATGTGTGGTAAGTCTGAAGTGAGACATGCAAAGAACTTGACTTCTTTCTAATTGCCTTTTGAATTGCATTTATGTTTTTAAGAATCATAAATGGAAAAGTTCTACCAGTGCGTCTCAGCATAGACAGAAAAGTTCCCTGCAATGTATAAAAGCTGAAAGGTTTGACTAGAGCTAGGAATTTAGTTATCCAACCAGTGTTGCTGTTTTATGACAATCCTTGATACAAATTTTGGAGTTTCAACCATGACAGCTGTGTGTTCATTTCAAGATAAATGAAAAGCACAGCACTTATCATGGGTAAAGGATTTAGAATGCACATTTGTTAAGAATACCGGTTCCTTCTCAGCCATGAAATGTGCTGTATTAGACCATCATGTAGTTTATTTTTACCTGATGATTGTAGCCCACATTCAGTTTGATCTATCTGGTTGGCCAAAAATTAATTGTGGGGTTTTCTAATACATGGACGTACATGTCTTGAAATGTACCTAACTTAATTTTAAGCCACAAATTCATTATGTAACTTGACAGCTGACAGTTCAAGCATGTTTTAGAAAAAGAAAGTGTATGACTTCGTTAACATTTATTTGGTGTCGATTTCAAAATGGAAAAATCAAAAGGAACATTTTCATCATATTTTGCTGTATTACTTCCAAAAATGAAAAAATGGTGTGCAAGCTCATAAAAAGCTATGTGTTGTGTAATGATGAAGATGCCTTAAAGCTGCAGCAGTGTCGGAATTGGTTTGCTAAATTTCTGTATGGAGATTTTGATGTTAAAGTTGCACCATGCTCAGGAAGGTCAATCGAAGTTGATAACAACAAAATAAAGGCATTGATCGACTCTAATTAGCATTTAATGACATGAGATATTGCTAATAAACTTAATATATCAAAATTGAGTGTTAAAAACCATTGAAAACTACTTGGATACCTTAGGAAGCTCGATATTTGGGTACCACACAAGCTCAAAGAAATTCATCTCACTAAGTGCATTGACAACTGTGATTCTCTCTTGAAATGTGAAGAAAATGATCCATTTTTGAAATGTTTGATTACAGGCGATGACAAATAGATCGTCTACAACAAAGAGGAACAAAAAATGATCATGGAGCAAGTGTGGTGAACCAGCTCAAAGCACTTCAAAAGCAGATATTCACCAAAGGAAGGTTATGTTGTCAGTCTGGTGGGATTTTAAAGGTATTGTATATTTTGCATTGCTTCCAAGGAACAAAAATTCAGATGTGTACTGTCATCAACTGGATAAATTAAATTATGCCATCAAACAGAATTGTCCAGAACTGGTGAATGGCAAAGGTGTTGTGTTTCTCCATTATAATGCTAGACCACATACCAGTTTGGTCACTTGTCAGAAATTGCTGCAGCTTGGACGGGATGTGTTACCACATCAACCGTATTTGCCAGACTGGGCACCATCAGACTGCCATTTGTTTTGTTCTTTACCAAATGTCTTGAATGGTAAAACTTTCACTGCTGATGAGGATATCGAGTTGTTTTTGGAACTGTTTTTTGCTGAAAATGACAAGAACTGCTTTAAGTGTGGAATCATGATGTTGTCTGAAAGATGGCAAAACGTAAATAAAAAAATGGGCAATCTATTGTTCAATAAAGTTCTTGTTTCCCATTAAAAATTTACCTTTCATTTAGCCAGAAAAAAATGCAATTTCTTTTTGGCCAACCCAATATATGACTGAAGGGAGGATCTTTGTCCATATGAAGGACTGCTAGTAAAGGTCAGATAGAAATAGGGCCTGGTATAGCCTCACATTTTGCATTGCAAAAAAGCTTTAAGGATTCAACTAAGAAAGTTTTGTCTGTTACTTTGCAAATAAGCTTACCCTTTCAAATTCTAAATAAAGAATAAATCAGCTATTCCAATCCTGTTACTATACATGAGAAAGAAAAATAATATACTCTGCAATATAGGTCGTCAACATAGATATTTTCATTCTACGTTGCATTTTAATTTAAATACTGTTATTTTTTCAGTGTGGATATTTTCACAACAGTGACAGAACATAATAAGTCTGAGCAGGCAGGTAGAACCTTTAAATTATCATGAATAAATTTGAATAGGATAGAACAATCTTTACAGAAAAATGTGAGCAAATACAAACCTACAGTTTATCATCGGTTACTTATTAAGCTGTCATTATTTATTTTCAAAAAATTGATTGGAGCTAATGCCAAAATATGGTTCATGCATGTAGTGGCATCATGGGTCAAATTTCTTTGCTTAAACTTTGTTAAAAAGATGGTAAACATCTTAGCCCAAGGCTATATTTTCTACCTTTTCCAACACAATTTTTTTCTAACAGGCAGCTATTTTCCTATGTTTATGAAATTCTTTCCCACTGTAGTTTCTGTGAGCTGTAAAGGCAACATGTGCTGGATATGACCAGAACTCACCTTGCATTTTGTCCATTCCATCAGTGAAGTACCATCCTCAAATGCTATATCAATAGCAGAATTTAAGATTAAAGCATTTACAGATGAGATTTTCCCAGGATTAGGAATTCACAACCTGCAGCTCAGGAGCAGTTGGTGCCTCATCTCTTAGATGAAGCTTGAAGCCAAGGTGGTATCTTTCCATGGCAGTGACATATTTTCAAATATATAAGTAAAAGTTGCTGATCTCTGAACAAAAGCAAAGTGGAAGATCATGGAAGAGCCTTTTTGTCCTACCTTGACCTTAACCTCCATTTGTCTATGATGTCTTGAGTCCAAGGTTCTCACATATTTTTTTTTTTAAAAAATAGCCTCTAAACCAGATACACTTTAATTGGGGCAGTATCTAGCTAACAATAAGCTTTTGTCTCTATAATTAAGCAACAGTACAGCATACATGCCAGAACATCAGCATCGGAATCTGAAATATAGTTCTTCATTACATTTGCTTTCTTTCAGTTCCTATTGGCCAGCACATGCATACCTGCCAGGGGACTTGCAGTGCAAGCAGAGACCTTTCTTCCTGCTAGTCCCCAGTCAAAGAATTTCTTCGCTGCAACAGTAACCTAATACTTGCTTTACCTGTTTTACACACATGCGTTAACCCTTCAAGGAGCAAATGGGAACTGGTTCATAGCTGGACATTTGATTTAGAATAGGCTTAAGCCAAATGGCTGGTTTTGTAGTGATAGTCAGAAAACATGACTTTTCTGTCTTATTCTGTTGTGGACAGCCAGCTGGCAGCCCCTCACATGCTGGAATTTTAATGGACTCCTGCCAACTGTTTCCCACTTACCACCCAAAGGAGTGGCATACTGTGTTACAATGTCATTTTGTTATAGTTTATTCCTTGCATAATGAGCAACATTGACAGGGATATTTGCAAATTCTTAAATATTCTGGCATCTCACTGGTAAAAACAGTAGATTACCATTTCAGTTTGAAAAAGCTTCAAACAAGATAGTACTTTTATACCTTCCAGGCTTGATAAGTAGGAAACTGAAAGTAACCTGGTAATCTTTGCGATCTCCTTTAAAAAAATCAGTATTTAACAGTAACAAACGAACAGTGAGCCTAGTCCTTCAGGCTTCAATGACCAGTTCTCGTAATTAGGGTGCTTTTTACCTAAATAATCAATATCTGCTTTTCAGATATTTCAAAACTTGGTTCAGGAAAAGGATTCAGAGTGTGTGTGCACACCACAGCATGTATGCAGTAAATGCATATTTGGTCATGTGCTTGATATGGAAAAAATTAATAATTAACCAATATACTTGTTAAGAAGTTCAGATATTTGGAAGATCTTTTGACAGTTTTAATGTAATCACTTATATCTGGTCACATTGGGTCATGCCAGTTCTTCAGTTATAATTAAACAATCAGCACAAAAGAAAGACGTATTAAGGTTTATCAGCATGGCATATACATGATTTCCAGTCTATATACAAACCAAATAGGAGGTTTTTCATTGTCATGTTACTATGCATGTAAATTCTTTAATTGTGTAGTGGTCTGTGGCACGAACTGGAGTCTAAAATAGTGAGTCATTTGTCATGGGTTTTTTCCTGTATGTGTTTTTTACCTCATAGGTGAATACCATATCATGTAGGCATGGAACTGTGGGAGTATAAAGAAAGCAAGCAATGTATTTGTCTAATTCCACACCTAGCAAGGCTTTCTACACAAGTTTATAAATATTTCATTGTTTCTTTAGCAGAGTTCTTTTCACACTTCTGTGTTCTCACTTATTTACAGCTGAGGAACATGGGCTCTTTTATGTTATGCATTAACAGACATTCATTTGACAAATGCTGTTGGTTCTTTTCTTTTCATGCAGAACTTCTGTGCTGCAAATACTCTGCTGGCTACTTAGTTGAATGGTTTTAATGCAACAGGAGAAATACTTCAAAGAGTCTATTTCCCATCTGCATCCAAGGCAAGTTTCTTCAATTGATATTTGAATACAAGTAAACAAAGCCTTTCATTTCAACATAGGAAGAAATTAGAAATGTTTTAGCCCAAGATCCTATAGAGTACTGAATGTATGTATTATCTGGATGTAAAGTGGTGGTCTTTGTCACCATATAAGGCACAGGGAGATACTGGTTTAATTATTTGGAGCAGTAAGAAATTCACTAAAGCATGTGCAGGTTAACCTTGTTAGAATGAAAAGTGAGACAGAGACTGTATGTGTAATAACAACTGAAGGAGTTAATTGCTTCTGCAATATGGCAATAATAATATATGTTTGCTTTGTCATTGGCAGTGGAAACTGAAACTATAGCTGACAGATCTTCTTCATCACACCCAGGTTTTGCAATAGAACTAATTTAGGGACAAGCCACATGCTTAGAAAACCCTCAGGAGTCACAGATGGGTTTCAAATTTGATTGGTGGACACGAGTTGCCATTTTTGGTCATAGTTGTGTTATTTGCATTGCTTTGTTTTTTGTTTTTATTGGGTTTTGGGGTAGGTTTGTTTTGTTATGTTTTGTTTTGCTTTGTTTTATGAAAGCTGTACTGGTAACCAAAGCTTTCAATGAATTTTAAGTCCAGTCATAACTCAAAGGTACAAGTCATCAGGATTCCAACTCAGGTGATATGTCTGGTCCTAGAAATGTGATTTTAGTTTCGCATGACTTTTGTTTACCACTTCACATCAGTTTTGTATAAGCACTCGGTCTTCACGGTCAAGGGCTCTAGCCACACTGCCCAAGTTACAGAAAACAAAGGTAGGGGCTGAGAGAAGGAAGATCTGCCCACTGTAAGTGAAGATCAGGTTTGAGACCATCTAACCTGAACCTGAAGGTGCACAAGTCCATGTGACCCGATGACATCCATCATCGGGTCCTGAGAGAACTGGTGGATGAAGTTGCCACGTCACTATCCATCATAACCGAAAGGTCATCACAGTCTGGTGAAGTTCCTGAAGAAAGGAAAAGGGGAAACATAACCTCCATTTTCAAAAAGGGGAAAAAGGAAGACTCAGGAAGCTATAGGCCAGTCAGTCTCACTTCAGTGCCTGGCAAGATCGTGAAATAGATCCTTCTGAAAACTCTGCTAAGGCACAGGAGGAATGAGGACACAGTGATTGGAGGTAACCAACGCAGCTTTACCAAGGGCAAATCGTGCCTCACC
>NW_010156009.1:0-3996 GCF_000695765.1 Mesitornis unicolor
TCATATTCAAGACCTTTTTCCTAATATCCAATCTAAATTTACCCTTTTCTAGTTTAAAACCATTACCCCTCATCCTATCACTACATGCCCTAGTGAACAGTTCTTCCCCAGATTTCTTATAGGCACCTTTCAGGTACTGGAAGGTTGCTATACAGTCCCCCAGAGACTTCTCTTCTCCAGATGGAGATGGCTGAACACCTGCCTGCTGATGGGAGGTAGCGAATGAATTCCTTGTTTTGCTTTGCTTGTGTGCGTGGCTTTTGCTTTAGGTATTAAACTGTCTTTAACTTAACCCAAGTTTTCTCACTTTTACTCTTCCAATTCTCTCCCCCATCCCAGCTGGGAGGCAGTGAGTGAGTGGCTCCACAGGGCTTAGTCGCTGGCTGGGGTTAAGCCATGGCACCACACTACTCAAGATTCTGTGTGGAGTCTGAGCTACTCATATCAGCAATACTGCTAACAGCAATATCAGTGGCTCACTAGAATTTTCATAACATGTACCCAGCACATCACTAAAACCTCTGAAAGTTATAATTAAAAGCCTACGTGCAAGTTCATTCTGACAAAGGCCAGCAGAAAGGATGAATATATAACTTAATCAATACCCTGGAACATGCACTTAAAACGACAAACATTGTTTCTAGGAGGTTGCATCAAATGGAAAAAAAAGAACTAAGAAAACCCCAAAGCATCGGAAAGATGCACAGAAATCAGATGCAATTAATCCTTATTTTGCCAAGACTTTCTGTTTTAAACATATATTTATATCTTGCTAGTTAGCACAACTATTTCAAAGCTCCGTAACACTACAAAACTGAAGTTCCACACAACCTATAGAGCCAATGGACACCTGTAATGGTTCACTGAAGAGATGCTAGATATGTTTTCAGATTTCAGCTGCCACTATTCGCTGCTAAGAAGTCTTCAAAACTGAACAGTTAAAAAGGTATCAAAAGACTTAGTGTTCAGCTGTACAGAATGAAACAGAAAAGTTCCTGGGTGAAAGACAACATAACACACAACCAAGTGACAATATTTGAATAGAGTGTGAAAAAGAAGTTTTGCAGTGTTAAGAAGCTGAATATCATTTAAAAATAAGTTCTCCTAACCTACTGTGTATTGCTCATTCTCTTTTAACTCAAACCACTTATTCTTTTTCTAGGGCAACCTAATAAAATATTACCCCAATAAGCAGTATGCTTCCTATAAAAGCACCCTCATATTTACGGCTGGTCAAAACACTGCACAACCTCAAACATTAGAAAATTGAAAATTTCCAGATAGATTGACAGCAGGGAACGATTCTCAGAATTTTGGGAATGGCTACACTAAACTGGAGGGTAGAGCCAGCAGGCACTGAGCTGGAATGGACAAGCTTCAGGCTATGCTTCATTTCATCCCTTCCTGTTTTGAAGAATCAGGAGAAGAAAGCAAATCCCTACTAGAACCTCAGAAGTAGTGAATGGGTAGAAATGGAAAGAAATGGTTAGCACACTATCTTTGTAACAGTGATGATTACGTCAGTGGTACGAGGGATGGGTGAGGAACTGAGATATAACCCAGGAGGTAGAAAGTGCAGTTTCAACATGGAGAAAGAATGCTAAAGTGATAAAAACTATTAAAACCTGTAAGGAACAGGAAGAGCAAAGATATGTTAAAACATGTACAAAGGAATAGTGAAGACCAAAAAAGGAAGGATCCATACATACCAGCCTCTACTCTAAAGTTACCTTTCAACCCTATCCCCTCGGATAAAAAAAGAAAAAGGCACCAACAAAAATCCCAGACTTTGCATTCACATTAATGCACAAATCGGTTTCCCTGAAGCATTTAGGCCTATCTCACTGAAGTAGGGTTTTCAAGGGTATATAAATGTATTTAGATGTTGCAACACTTTTGCCAGCTTTTCTACCAAGATTTGTTTCTTCTGTAATTAGGGTAGAGATATTATCATTCACCTGTTTATTGCCATTCTGTGTGCTGAGCCAAACCCTTCAGAATGAACTGCTGCCACCCCAATAGCGCTGCTTCTGCGCAAGGCACTCGGAATACAGGGCATTTGCATTGTCACTGCCTACACTGTTACATCTTCAGATAAAATATTTTCATTTTCTCCCTAGTTTAAATCTAGTTTTTATCTTACTACCTGCATTTCACCCCACATCCACAGCAGCAAAGCCTCAATTATCACTCTGCCTCTACAGAGATAACTGCAAGTTCTGCTAAGTGAAGCCTGCTATATAATCTGATCAGAAACCAGTTCTTCTAGAAACACTATCACATTGAACCATGACTTGAAACCTTGCATCATACCATCTTCCAGATCAGAACAAAATACTCCTTTGAGAAAATATTTTATACTCAAGAGTCACACAAATGTCTTTAAAATGAAACAAAAGGGAATCCCTAGAAACCAATTTAGATATTTCTGACAGAAAATGACAAAGTAAATCCTCAAGAAATACATGCTGTACTCAAGAAGGGAGAATCCCAGAGGTGAAATACTCATTACACAATCTTTTACAAGTCCCTCTTTTTAACACATCGTAAAGCTTTTCACTGCATACAGCAGAATGAAATGAAAAGACTAACACCCACTCACCTCTGAAACGCAAGAAGAGCCCTTCTCTGCAAGACCTCTTGCATTCCTCGCAAAGATGCTGAAAAGTATATATTTGATCAGTGATACGCAAGATTAAGAGAATTCATTCACTGAATAAGTGAGTAAGTGAATGAAGCTCACTGAAGAAGTTAAAATACATTAACTGAAAAAAATGGTTGCAAACAGAAGCTTTGTTTTTAAGTCTAGCATTCTGCTAGGTAACCTTTTTAGGCAACACAGGAATTTCCAAATGTGAATGTTTATTCTTATCTTACCATCAGTAGCCTGCAGACTGTAAGTCAATCCCAGTGCCAAGTAGCCTTTTGCTTTGAACTCGGATGATTTGTCCCCAAGATCAACAACTGTTTCGGCAAATCTTTCCGCTTCTTCCAACTAAAAATATTATAAAACATTCATGTAAGTCTAAAACTAGCTAAAGCTTGCATTAGAATGAGAAGAACGCACAGCATGCGTGTTATACACACCAAGTCTGTTGAAATCTCCACCATGACTGCTTTTAAGGACTATTTGGGTTTCTATTAGACTTATTTATCCTGCTAAATTCTGAGTAAAGAATACCGATTTAAGCTGAAGCACCCATTCCTATGGTTGAGAGAAACATATCACAGATAATTCAAAACTTACTGTGTTTTTTCCATTTTCCTTTCTTTTTTTTTTCTTTAAATAAAAGAAGCATTTCTGGTCCATATATGCCATCTACCACTTATGCCTTTCATGTTTTCTTTCATTACAAGAAATGTAATTATCAATTACAAGAACTATGGGTCCAATCCTGCAAAAAAAGGCATAGCCATGCAGAACTCTGCACCACATACAGTATCACTCAATGTATGCAAACTCATCAATAGAGAAACATGTAAAAGATCAGGGTTTAACCCACACCAGCACACTATTTAACAGTTTAGAAAGAAAAGAATAACATCTGAATCCATTCCAGTAAATGTAAATGCTAAGTACAGTAAGCTACTCCATAAGGAGACAATTCACAGGGAACAATTTACAGAAATAGGATCTACATTAATTAAGACTGTATTTTTGTCAGCCTCAGCAAGCCACGTTTCTGCTACTGCACTATTTTCTCCATTTCTGATTGTGACCTTTCCTTCCTCTTTTCCTCCCCCCTTTTTTTTAAAACATCCATTCTTCTAAAAGTTACACACATATCTTGAAGAATACAGGATATTCTTCGACCATCTTAATGCTTCTTTTGCACAGATACATCAGTTTCAACGTTATCCAAAATACAATTAAACTTTTTGAAAAGACACTGTCTCTACTAGAAATTCATAAACCCCAGCTGTCTGCAAACACAGTGTCATCAGAAGAATCTCAGGAGTAGAAGTGATTTGTCTCATTATCTTAAAAAAAGGTTA
>NW_010156010.1:0-237 GCF_000695765.1 Mesitornis unicolor
GCCACTCAGGTGTCGAGCTGCAAGGTGTGCCTTGCTTTTATGCTGATTTCTGATGGCAGCAGTGAGCAGGCCTGTGGGAGGTGTGCCCAAGTAGAGGAGCTCCTCTGCATAGCAGTGGAGCTCAGGGAGGAGGAAAGTAGGCTGAGAGTGATCAGGGAGTGTGAGGAGGAGATAGACCATTGGAGCCATACCCTGCCTTCCCTGAGGCAGGCCCAACGGGCAGAAAAGATCATTACG
>NW_010156010.1:316-1166 GCF_000695765.1 Mesitornis unicolor
CTTTTCAACGCAACAGGCATGGCAGGCGTGCCCTCCCCCCAGTAACTGCTCCACCTTCCCAGGTGCCTTTGCAAAACAGGTATGATGTTCTGTAAGGGGAACCGAACAGAGACCAGGAAAGCAGCTCGCCTATCTTGGAGGCACCGCCAAGGCTCAATCAGAGGAAGCCACGCATAAAAACGTCTTCAAGAAAGACAGACGGGTCCTTGTCATAGGGGACTCCCTTCTGAAGGGAGTGAAAGGTCTTATTTGTAGACGAGACCCACTCCTCAGGGAAGTCTGCTGCCTCCCAGGAGCCAGGATTAAGGACATTCAGAAAAGACTCGCTATCCTAGTTAAACCCTCTGACTACTACCCATTGGTGGTCTTTCAGGTGGGCCTTGAAGAGATTACAACAAATAGTTTGAGACCAATGAAAAGGGATTTCAAGGGCTTGGGACAACTGGTTAAGGGATCTGGAGCACGAGTAGTGTTCTCCTCTATCCTACCAGTTGCAGGGAGATCTGAGGTGATAAACGGAAAGAGCCAACAGGTCAATGCCTGGCTCAGAGACTGGTGCCACAGGCAGGACTTTGGGTTTTTTAATAATGGATCAGTTTACACTTCACTGGCTTTGGTGTCAAAAGATGGGGCATGTCTATCTCAAAAGAGGAATAGGTTCCTGGGACAAGAGTTAGCAGGGTTCATAGACAGGGCTTTAAACTAGATTTGAAGGGGGGAGGGGGGAAAGGCATTAAAACACAACTCACTAGTGATGAGCCTGGGCATGGAGTGCCGACACATGTGGGACGGTGCGCTAGTGAGACTCTTCAGACTACCGTCCCAGTGGAGGGAGGGGATGGGGGTCCAT
>NW_010156010.1:1428-2436 GCF_000695765.1 Mesitornis unicolor
GAAGGAAAGGTGGTGGGGTGGCCATGTATGTTAGGGAATGCTATGACTGCCTAGAGATTAGTGATAGTGACAACAGGGTTGAGTGCCTATGGGTGAGAATCAAGGGGAAGGCCAACAAGTCAGATATCATGGTGAGAGTTTGTTCTAGACCACCTAACCAGGATGAAGAGATAGACAAAATATTCCATAGGCAGCTGGGAGAAGCTTCGTGATTGCTTCTCCTTGTACTTGTAGGGGACTTCAACTTTCCAGATATCTGCTGGAAATAAAACACAGCAGAGAGGGAACAGTCCTGGAGGTTCCTGGAGTGTATGTAAGATAACTTCCTGACACAGCGGTCGAAAGGAACCATCAAGGGAAGGTGCCCTGCTGGATCTGCTGTTCACAAATAGAGAAGGTCTTGTGGGGGATGTGATGGTTGGAGACTGTCTGGGGCATAGCGATCATGAAGTGATAGAGTTTTCAGCCCTTGGAGAAGCAAGGAGGGGGGCTAGCAGAACTGCCACTTTGGACTTCTGGCAGGCAGACTTTGGACTGTTTAGGGACTTGGTTGGCAGAGTTCCTTGGGAGGCAGTTTTGAAAGGCAAAGGAGTCCAGGAAGGTTGGACACTCTTCAAGAAGGAACTCTTAAACGCACAGGAACAGGCCATACCTGTGTGTCGGAAAACAAGCTGACGGGGAAGACGACCAGCCTGTCTGAACAGAGAGCTCTGGCTGGAGCTCAGGAAAAAGAAGAGAGTTTATGATCTTTGGAAGAAGGGGCAGGCATCTCAGGAGGAGTTCAGGGCTACTGTGAGGCTGCACAGGGAGAAAATTAGAAGGGCTAAATCACAGCTGGAACTTAATCTAGCTAGTACTGTAAAAGACAATAAAAAAGGGTTTCTCTAAGTACATTGGCAACAAAAGGAGAACTAAGGAGAGTCTGCCCCCTCTAGTAGATGTGGGGGGAAGCATAGTGACTGGGAATGAAGAAAAGCCTGAGGTACTTAATGCTTTCTTTGCCTCAGT
>NW_010156011.1:0-3515 GCF_000695765.1 Mesitornis unicolor
GTTGCTCCTGCAACCCCCCACGAGTCACCTGATGCACTGGACATCGCCGAAACCTGTTTTAAACTATGAGCCAGACCAATCCTTACACTCCACCCCATGACCTGAGTCACAATTCAACCACTTATATGCTATAATTGGCCGATGTATGAATTCAAGTTTCATCTATATATTTTAGTAGAGCCATGTATTCCATTTCCCAGTTTCTGTGTGAACTCTTACCTGGGAGATAGATTTTTATAAAAATTCTTTTAACACAACTGACAGCAATACTTATTCTTCTTGTTCATAGTTTCCCTTCAGGAATCTGCATACTCCTTGTTCAATTTTCAAGACAGTTTGTAGCAATTACAATATCTGTAGCAATTACATATCTGTAATAGCCCCATTTGAGCATATCCAAGTTAACTGACATGGATCATATATAGGTTAGTCATAAACAATGGGCAGGTGGCCCTTGCATTACATTGAACCACATACAGGAATTACTGAGTGTTTACCAGTTCTACATTCCATAGGACCAAGCACTTTCCCCATTATGGCTCATTCCCAATTTATATATCTGCAAGCATTGAGGTTGTTTGCCTCTGCATGTCAAAGCCCTAGTGTCCTGACAAAGGAGCATAGGAACAATTTGAAGTCCACTTCTATTCAAATTTGCCCCAAATTATTTTCCAGAGCCAATCTAAATACTTATCCATAACTATAGGGAGAGCTGCTTTGGGGATCCCTTGAGTGAGGTATTGTGTTAAAGGGAAACAGGTAGTCACATGAGAAAAGTTAAGCATATAAGCCAAACTTTGTATCTTCTTATAGATCACATTGTTTGGTTCAGCATGATTTACAATTGGGGAACCATCAGTGTGGTATTCAAAAGCCCAAGGCTGTCTATTCCATCTCCTAAATAGAGATAATTATGCTTATGGTTATTTTAGAAAGTCCTTTACAATTGCAGCTATGATATAGCACATATTATTAAAACTTAGGTTTACAAACAATTATCCCTATCAAAACAAACATACAAAAATTCAAAAGACCAAAACTTCTGGTTCACACTCCAAATCTGTGTAGCTCTTCGATTCCTTCCAGGTACAGTTCATACTTTGGAATGATGCTTATAAAGTTTCTACCCCATGACTCCCCAGCTGTCCCTTGTCCTTCTTCTACTGGAACAGTCCCTTCCAAGTAAACTCAAGGACTGATGTTATATTCATGTCTTGCACAATGGTTGGTAAGCAGGCAGGCTGTTACTCAAGCTTACCATGTGCGTGAATCCCACTATCAGTCTGGCTACCCATATTGTTGTCCAGACTTCGGCTGCCCATGTCCACTGTCGTTGCTGCAACCAGCGGGAATGTTGGAGAGATCTGTCATCTCATGATCCTGCAAGAGAACACAAAGTGCACCTCGGCCTTGGGACTGGGTTAAGGGATTACTTGATGCCATTCCCATCTAGGGTCTCCCAGGCACACAAGCCTCTAGGTTTTGTCTGAGTCATGGGCACAATGCCAATAGAAGGCAGCTTTACCATGACAGGCTGTGCCACGGATGTTTTTGAACCTCTACCCATGCAGGTGTGAATTAATGGACTTTGTGACATTAACATAAGTGATAAGATTGTCTATAGTCATCTCCACCCACATGTATGCCCCAGTGATGTAATGCAGAAATTTGAGTAATAACTAAAGATAAGGGGAAACACTGCTAAAGACAAACACCCCAGGTGGTCTAATCCACTCAGGCACACTCCTGCCTGCTGTCACGTACATCAGGGGATAATAACCCTAAGATTCATACTAGAAAGGGGGAGTTACTTCTCCAGCCATGGATGATGAGAACCTTCCCCCTTGGTTGAAATGCTGGCCAAGGTAACTTATATGGGGGCCCTTACCTGGCAGGACAAGATGAACTCGGAACTATACCAATGACCTGGACAGATTGACAAATTCACTCCCTCTCCATCTCCACCACTTGGGTCACCTTGTGTGCAAGATTATTTACCTCAGCTAATGCTGAGTGATATATTTCCTCCTCAGGTTCATATTCCCTGAGTGTATTTTATATTTCCCTCCTCAGGTGCACTTCTAGGTTTCCCTGAGTGTATTCTTGGTTTTTCTCCACTGTATTTCTGTTAGAACGGGCTTGTCTATTTGCCAGGCAGCCAGACTTACTGTGGGCAAGTTGTTGTTTTTGTTGTTGTTAGTGTTTGTGTTTCATAGTGCGTTGTTGTTGGTATTATATTAGTTATACAACCTTTAGTGTACCTGTAGCTTTTCAATTTATCACCAGCAATCCAAAAGAACCTGTAAATGTTGCTGTAAATAAACGATTAATAATTTTTCCAGACTTGGATCTGTTGCATATTTGGTGCCGGCCTCACAAGTCTGGATTTAATTTCCCCATTTTCACAGCAAAGATCTGTCATCTCATGATCCTGCAAGAGAACACAAAGTGCACCTCGTCTTGGGACCAGGTTTAGGGATTACTTGATGCCATTCCCTTCTAGGGTCTCCCAGGCACACAAGCCTCTGAGTGTTGTCTGAGTCATGTCAATAGAAGGCAGCTTTACCATGACAGGCTGTTCCACATATGTTTTTGATGGGAACTGTCCCTTTTGGATTGCCAGGTAAGGCAAAATCCAAATCTTTGTGCTCCCATCCCGGGTCAATCAAAAGTCCCAACTGTGATGAGAGACATTAGCATGTCTTTTAATCAGGTGATTAGTTTGTTTTACTGTGCCCCGAACCTGGGGGTAGTAGGGTGTGTGAAACACCCACTCGATGCTTTCCCTTTGAGTCCAGACTTGGATCAGTGTGACTGTAAAATGTGATCCATTATCACATTGCACACAACACTCCACACTTTGGTCCCCAGCTCATCACTTTGCTGCTTAGTCAAAACACTAATTTGGGCCCCTGTGCCAATTAAAAATTCTAAACTTATCAGCTTCGGAGCAATGGGAATATTTCTGAGTGTTGTCTGAGTCATGTCAATAGAAGGCAGCTTTACCATGACAGGCTGTTCCACATATGTTTTTGATGGGAACTGTCCCTTTTGGATTGCCAGGTAAGGCAAAATCCAAATCTTTGTGCTCCCATCCCGGGTCAATCAAAAGTCCCAACTGTGATGAGAGACATTAGCATGTCTTTTAATCAGGTGATTAGTTTGTTTTACTGTGCTACTGGCCTAGGGGTACTACGGTGTGTGAAACAACCACTTGATGCTTTCCCTTTGAGCCCAGACTTGGACCAGTGTGACTGTAAAATGTGATCCATTATCACACTGCACACAACACTCCACCTTTTGGTCTCCACCTCATCACTTTGCTGCTTAGTCAGAACACTAATTTGGGCCCTTGTGTCAATTAAAAATTCTAAACTTATCAGCTGCGGCGCAATGGAGATATTTACATATGAATTCTTAGTGGCAGACCACTGACTGGAATTTACCAAGCGGGTAGGGTGGCCCGAGCCCTAAAATGCAGCGCTTTTTTTTTTTTTTTTTTAAAATTTTATGCG
>NW_010156011.1:3688-4153 GCF_000695765.1 Mesitornis unicolor
CGCCCCCCCAGCTCGTCCTGACCGGCCGCTAAAGGTTCCGGATCCCGGGGATGGTTCTGTCCAGGGCGAGGCTTGCGGGTCGCTTGCCAGACCCCCCTGCCCCGCCGGCGCCACAGCCTGGGTCCGTCCAGCCTAATTCGTGCTCCTGCATGACCGCACTGTGCAGCACCTCTGCCCGAGGCAACTCGGGCGCTGCATGCTGGAGGTTTTGCCAGTTGTGTGCTATGACACTTCGCATCTGCTCCCTCAGGGACTGTGCGTCTATGTTTAAAGCATCAGGCAGTCCTTGGATGAGGGGTCTAAAGTAGCTGGAGTCCACCAGCGCAGCCTTCAAAACATCCCACTTCTCTAATTCGTTTATCTCATCAAAGTCCTTTTCATCCAGTTTGCATACTGGACATATCAGAGAATTATAGGGTGAGTGGGTTCCAGTTATAATATCACTGTTTTCCAAGGCTTTGATCA
>NW_010156011.1:4257-24955 GCF_000695765.1 Mesitornis unicolor
GTGAGCAGCACGGGAGAAGTTTCTCCAGATCGTGCACGCCTGGCGCCGCAGCTCGCTGAGGTTATATGCGGTAAAGTGTTGCATATATGTATGATTTCCCAATACGCCTATACATATGTGTGACCTATCCGGGCTTCATATTAAAATTAGTTCCAGGAAGTCATTTCCATAAACTCCTCCTAACTGCGCTTGCGCAGTGCCTTCTGGTGGTGGTCGTGGAGGGTTCTTCTTCGTGACCTTTAGTAACCTTTTGCTCTTGCGCAGACTCAGTTGTTCTCCAATTCTTGCCCAATTCAGGGAGTCGGGTTTAGCTGGTTCTTGAGACCACTCTCTGGTTCTTATCAGCAACTCAAGACTTCTTGCTCCACCCAGTCCACACAATTATCAGCACATTTAGTAAGCGTGAAGCAATACAATGTTTCCCAAGATTTCTTTAATCCCTTTTTCAGTAAAGAATATTGATTAACTTTTGTCATTCTGGAAGGAGGTAATTTAATAGCCTCCTCAAGTACCCAAACCTCACGCGTTGGGGCAGAGGGTACTACTCCCCTGGGCTCTGGCTTATGCCCAACCAGTTTGTTCAGTTTACCCAGTTCCAAACTCTGTTCCACTAACTGTAACAATGACCAGAAATCAGAGGTGGTCATGTTCTTTATAAACTGGCGCCCTACCTCCAAAGCTAAAACCTTGCAACATAATGTATTTCGCTCAGAATTAAATCGGGGTTTAGATTCCGGTTTATTTGTGTCGGCATGAATTTGCTGGATCTGCCGGGAAGGGTTTGGTGGCTTGCCAGAGGTAATCTCAACCCATCCCATGCGGCGCCTGTAATTTACCATTTCTTGGACAAACTCAGTCCAGGTAGGTGTATGAACTTGTTCTCTGGGGGGTTGCGCTGCCTCCACCGCAGCATTTATGCTGCTGTTGAACTGTATACAATCCTGGACGCTTGCTACATAGGTTTTTAGACTATCAGAAAGGCTACAAATAAGAGGGGTCAGTCGCGCAGGGCCAATGGTGAAAAAGAGATTAAAGAAATCTTGGGAAACATTGTATTGCTTGTCACTTACTAAATGTGCTGATAATTGTGTGGACTGGGTGGAGCAAGAAGTCTTGAGTTGCTGATAAGAACCAGAGAGTGTTCTCAAGATCCAGCTAAACCCGACCCCCTGGATTGGGCAAGAACCAGAGAACAACTGAGTCTGTGCAAGAACAAAAGGATATTAAGGGTCACTACAAGGAGCCCTCCACGACCACCGCCAGAAGGCACTGCGCAAGCGCAGTTAGGAGGAGTTTATGGAAATGACTTCCTGGAACTAATCGGGGATAGGTCATGCATATGTATAGGCGTATTGGGAAATCTTATGTATATGTAACACTTTACCACATATAACCTCAGCGAACGGTGGCATCTGACGCACAAATCTGGAGAAAAATCTCCCTTGTTGCCCACGTGTGAATAAACATACCTACTTTACAATCTTACGGATTGTGGGGTCTGCTTTGTATCTGCACGTCAATGGGAGCCACCATCGGGGAACATCTGGTTAAATTCCTATCATACATTACCTGTATGCACGCCGACTTTTGCACGGAATCTGTCAAGTCTGAAAACCCGCAGTTTTTTTAAAAATAGGTTCCCCTCACTCTTTTGGGTCTATGCCACCAGCCAAATAGGTGGCCCTTGTCATTAATGAGTAATTATGGCCACCCGGAGTGGTGGTTAAAAATACACAGGGCTCCCAATACCCTTCAGCCTCCTCTTCGCTTAATACAATCCTATCTCCACCTGTAAGGGAGACTCGCCAAACTTACTCCGTCTCTGATTCCCCCATATGCCTGGCAAATTTGTCCTGAAATTTTTCCAGCTCGGTTGCTGACCAGGGGGTTGTCCATATGACAATATTGCTGTTCCCATCTCCATTACCGGTAGTTTCAGTTTTAATTAAAGGTCTGACTTGAACCGGTTCAGGGATAGGATTGATTTTCTGGATATGCTGGACCGAGTCGGGATACCGCATGTTTCCCATTTGGTCAAGCAATTTATGAAACATCTCCATCAACTTCCTCTCCCTTTCCGCTGCTGCAAGCAACAGTCTCTCTAACAGTTCATTTTTACTCAAAAGCATATTCTCAGGGACCTCCAATTGTTTTTCTAATAGCTTATTTTCACTTAAAAGCTCGCTGAGTCGATGCTTTGCTATGTGTCTCCTTTTCAAATGCCATCGAGGCCTTAAGTACCTCATTCTCTGATTTCAGAGCCCTGTGCTCCACACCCGCAACACTTCCAAGCGCTGAGAACTTTTAGTCTCCTTTTGCACGCTTGACAAACAAGCTCCTAAAATCGCACAAATAACCCTTTTTCCTTTGGCGATTTTGAGCCACTTCTGACTCTTACATTGTTTTATCCGCTCTACTGCTTTATCCTCATCTTTCCAGAATTTCTGGGCCCACTCCATCCCGGCAGGGGATGGCACACAGTTATGCGCTTGTAGTAATTTATCGATGTCAATCCTGCCGACTACGCCATTAATAAAAGGGAATAATATTTTTTATTCAAATGTTCCCAGAAAGTTGTCAGCTTACACTTTGAAATTTCAAATAATCATCTCCAAAGCACACTTTCTGAGAATAAACACCTGTCAACAGGCCACAGAAATCAGTGACAAGGAGCTTTGGGAGACAAAACAATGAGTCTATAAAGAATTTATACCTCAGGACTAATGGGGAGAAAGAAGCTCTGAAATTAATATCTGTCTTTATTACTTGAAAATATGTATAGCATTCAAACTGCTGAATTTCAAAAGGGTTGTTCAGTTTTTGAAACAATCATCTGTAGGTGTCATGTGAAAAAATGTATTGCCTTGAATTTTGACAAAGAATAAAACCTCACTTTTTCAGGACAAAATTCACTCTTTTGTTCTGTTTTATAATTTTTCTTAATTGGGATGGTATTTCAAGATCTAGCCCTACTATTTGGTCTGCAGCTTGGCAATTAACAAGGCAGCAGTGCCACTAAATAAAGTTTACAGTTTCAGACCCAATAAGAGGACAATTTCCTCAAAGTAAGCAACCCGGTTTGTACTTTTACAAGTAGCAATCCTGGAAGGTTCACTTTCTCTCACATTTTTTTTTTAATACTGCAAAAGTCATAATACTTGATAACATTTTCTGCACTGAATCAAAATGTGCAGACAAAATCACCCCTAGCTGGCAGTATGTATCCCTCAAACACTGAAAACTCAAGGGAAATGAAAATTATGATATTAAATTACTACAAATCTTGATATTTATCTCATCTAAATGTCACTGTGTGACAAATAGAGCAAAAAATTATATCTAGTTATAAGTCTCATTCAAGTAGAAAGATCCATATTTAAAAAGAAATGCCAAACAACCTTTACAAATAATTCAAGAAATATCATAACTGTTTTCAATGTATAAGGTATATGAGTGGGATACAATGTCAACTTATAAAGTTCAGTCTGTAGTCAAAACTCCATTTCATTCTCTGGTTTTGAAATAATTCACTTTAAAATAACCCCAACATTTAAAGTTTCATCAGACCTTTACGGAAATACCAGCTCAACTAAATACTAATATTTGCTGTTATTATCAAACTCTTGTAACTGTGAGCAATATTTAGCAAGTTTCCATAATCAATACCTCTCCTCTGAGCAGACAGACTTTTAAAAGCTTTGCTCTGTACCAAAAGGTCTGAAACATTAAGATAAATCCATGTGAAGGCTGTCATACAAGTAGAAATATTTACCACTCAATACATTGGATCATACTGCTTTCTGTTAATGAAGCAGGTTACATGCCTTATGTAGCCTAAGCAAAATTGTTCTCAGGTTTTTAAAGATTTTCAATAATGTCAAATGAAAAATCTATTCTATGTCTCTGTAAATATTAACAGTCCAGCAAAATTAAACATTTCATGCTAAATAATATTCCTTTCAATTTCCTTTTCTTATCATCTATTCCTAAGTGCTATTCCAAAGACATTAATTTACAGTTCTATGAAACAAAATGTTACATATCTTCTGAACTTTAGGATCTAGCTTATTTGCTTCATAGTCACTGTTAGCCTTTTAAGTATTTAATTTTTATATCCTTAAGAGGTGAGGTTGTTGGTTTTTTTTCAGTTGTCATAACTCTGAAATGTTTAATTTGTACATGCTGTGGTTAGCATGAAACAGAGAGTACCATTCAGAGATTTATTAAGTAGAATAGATCTTTCCAATTTTTATGAGACTATTGCAGGATTTTGAATTCTTGACACTGCCAGGAGCATAAATTATTTTCTTTTTAATGCAGAGTGTGACAAAAGCCTGATAACCTGGTTTGGGTTGTCAGTCTTGGATACTGGAAGCTTTCATGTCCTTTGACCCTCCTCTGTCATATAAGAATAACTGTAAACATTAAAGCTGCATGAAGATTGTCTGACCAGGAAAAGAGAACATAAACAAAAATGTACCTCTACCAGAGCCTGTTTGCTTGTCAGCACTTCCAAGCATTTGCACTAGGTTTGGGCAAGGGTTTCATTTGCCGGATTGTTTTCTAGTAGAATGGTTTTCAGTACCTGAAAACTGAACTGATCTGCAAGAACTTTTTTCTCTTCCATTAAATTCTCATTTAAAAGGGTTTCTCAAAGTCAAAATAAAATTTCAGGACAAAATCATAGAGCCAATTCCTATAAAATCCAATAGCAAGCAGTTATCTGCAGCAGAAGTGATACAGATTGAAATTCATTGAAAGGTAAAGTACTGACAGTCACCCACAATCATGACTAACTATAATAACTGTAATATATCTAGCTATTTAGAAGTCTTATTCTGAAATATAAAATCCTTCAGAATGTTTCGATACAGTCCTTGCTTTTAGACAGTTAACAGTTTGAATGAAAGAAGCACAAATCTTTTTCATTCCTAAGAAGCTCTTTTCTCCAGTATTTTATAATTCTTTTATACTAAAGACATTATAGCTATAAGCTCAGATTCCTCATTAGAAACCAAATTAGGACATCTATCATTAGCTTGTACAATCAGTTTATTGATATAATTTAATTACAAAAATATTTTTTTCAGTGAACCAAAAGAAGCTTTTGTTTTCTGAGTGCTGTGATGCAAACACAGTGTTTTCTTTTTAAAGAACTAGTCAGTTCTATCTAATGTATGGTTTCTTTCAAGAAAAGAGGTAAGAGAAAGAAAAGCAGAAAAGAATAGAATGGAAAACTTTCTATGAGATTTTACTTACAGTGGACGAGTTCATGAAATTGATATTTAACCCCTCATAGAGGAGAGCTCAAGAAATACGTGAGGCAACAACTGTGAGACAGTCATTCTGCTACCCTTGCCCCACCCCCATCAGATTGTCCTGCTCTGTTTGTTTCTAATTCCCATTTTACAGATGAAGAAGAGAGGCACCAGACAAAATAAGGTTCATTTGAAGAAGGAACTAATGAACCTTATCAGGTAGACTCATAGTTCCTGTTAACTTATGTGCTTGCCTTCCATATATATGATCTGTAAATGTTTCTTCCATTCACAATACATGGCGACTACTTCAGACTACACTTCAGCATAGCCAGTAGTATTGAGGAAATTCCCATCTAAATTACACAGTAGCAAAACTAGGATGAGTCTATCACTCTGCATACTACTGTTCTGCTGTTTTAATACCTTACTTAGTGGAACTGCATACACAGGACTTTGAGTGTGAACTTTTCCGTGAGGGGGTCATCTGAATTGTGTTTTAAAGAACAAGAGGAAGGGCCATGCCTTCATCTCAAGATCCAAAGAATAGAATAGAATAAATATAGCATTGCATTGCATTGCATAGCATAGGACTATTTCAGTTGGGAAGAACCTACAACTAGTCCAACTAGCCCAATTTCCTGACCATTTCAAGGCTGACAAAAAATTAAAGCATACTATTAAGGAAACTGTCAAAATACCAAAATATTGACAGGCTTGGGGCATCAACCATCTCTCTAGGAAGCCTGCTCCAGCATTTGACCAACCTCTCAGTGAAGAAGAGTTTCCTAACATCCAGTCTGAACCTCCCCTGGATGGATGCCCTCTTGGATGACAGGGCATGCTGCTGATCCTATTGAGCCTGCTGCTGAACAGTGCCCCTAGAACCCTTTCTGCTTGGCTGCTTTCAAACAACTCCTCTCCCAGCTTATACTTGTGCCAGACATTACTCCATCCTAGGAGCGGTATCCAGCATTTGGACTTGTTAAATTTCATCCCATTAATCATAGCCCAATGCTCCAACCTGTCTAGATCCCTCTGCAACACCTCCTCTCCTTCAAGATATTCAACAGCCCCTCCCAGTTTGGTATCATCAACAGACTTGATCATGGTACATTCAACTCCTACATCCAAATCGTTGATAAATATATTGAACAGAACTGGCCCTAGAATTGAACCTTGAGGAACACTGCTGGTGACTGGTTGCCAACCAGATTGTAGGCCCATTCACTACAACCCTTTGAACTCTCTCCTTCAGCCAGTTCTTCACAGAATATTAGGAGTTGGAAGGGACCTCGAAAGATCATCCAGTCCAACCCTCCTGCCAGAGCAGGATCACCTAGACTAGGTAACACAGGAAGGCGTCCAGGCGGGTTTTGAATGTCTCCAGAGAAGGAGACTCCACAACCTCTCTGGGCAGCCCGTTCCAGTGCTCCGTAACCCTTACAGTAAAAAAGTTTTTCCTCATGTTCAGATTGAACCTCCTATGCTCCAGCTTGCACCCATTGCCCCTTGTCCTGTCATTTCTTCACCCAGTGCACCATGAACCCACTCATCCCACAGTTAGAACAACTTGTCCGAAAGGATGGTGTGAGTGACAGTATCAAAAGCCTTACTGAAATCCAGATAAACTACATCCACTTCCATCCCTTCATCCACTAGGTGGGTGACCTTATCATAGAAGGATATCAAATTAGTTAAACAGGACTTTCCCTTTGTGAACCCATAATCTTCTCTATAACTTTTCAAGGAACTGAGGTTAGATTAACAGGTCTGTAGTTCCCTGGGCCTTCACTCATACCTATTTTGTAGATTGGAATAACATTGGCTAGCTTCTAGTCAGCTTCTGATCATTTCCCCAGACTCCCAAGACCTTTGGTATATGATCAAGAGGCATCCTGCCATAACATCCTCTAGCTTCTTTAGTACTCTGGAATGAGTCCTATCAGGCGCCATGGACTTGAGAACATTCAGCAGGTTCCTTGCAATTCAATGTTCACAAATGGAAAGTCACTGTTCTCACACCTGTCCTCTGACTCAGGAGGCTGGGCAGCCCCAGGTCTATTGGCATTCTGTAAGACTGAGGCATAAAGTGCATTGAATGCATCCACTTTTACCTCATCTTTATCAGTCTATCTTCAACAAATATCAGTCTTGTGTTTTCTTTAGATCTCCTCTTGCTATTACCATGCTTAAAATGCCTTGCTTATTATCTGAAACAACACTGGCCGGTTTTGACTCTAATTCAGCTTTGGCCTTTTGTGTCTTCTCCCTGTATAAACAAACCACATCTCCAAAGGCCTCTTTTTGCATGACAGGCTGATGGATAAAGATCCCTGAATGCAAATCAGAGAGAACTGGAATGGAACCTGAGTTATTTGTGAGAGATTTTATACGCATGTCACTTATCTCCAGGAGTATGCCTGATACTAAGCATAGTTACTGTCTTCTGGGAGATGGTGTACTTGTCCTTCCCAGATGATTTTATTTGGTTAATTAGTTCTATAGAGCAGGTCTCTCACATGAGACAGGGAAGCCGTGAGTTTCTTTTCAACATATTCCAATGACTTTTCAAGCTTTCTTCTCATTGACATGGTACATCGTACCAACAGGCAACAGTCTGATTATTCAGGCACTTGTACTTAATGTTGCATTGTCATTAAAAATACTGTATTTGTATTTTAAAATAAAATTAAATAACTAAGTGCTTTTATCATTTGTTTTGATATACGTCAAGCCCTCAAATAGACTAGTATTTTGTACCAACAGAGTAATACTAATCTTATGTCATGTTTTAACCCAGACGACAACTAAGCACCACACAGCTGCTCGCTAACTTTCACCAGAGTGGGAAGGGTAAAAGTGAGAAACTCGTGTGTTGAGAAAAAGACAGTTTAATAGGTAAAGTGAAAGATGCCTGCACAAGTAAAGAAAAACAAGGAATTAATTCATTGCATCCCATCGGCAAGCAGGTGCTCAATGTTCTCCAGGAAAGCAGAGCTTCATCACGCATAAAGGTTACCTGGGAAGACATGTCATCACTCCGAACGCCCCCTCTTCTTTCTTCTTACCCTAGCTTTATGTGCTGAGCGTGACATCCCATGGAACATCCTTGTGGTCACTGGGGTCAGCTGTGCCAGCTGTGTCCCCTCCCAACTTCTTGTGTACCCCTAGCTGACTTGCTGATGGGGTGGGGTGAGAAGCAGGAAAGGCCCTGACACTGTGTAAGCACTGCTGAGCAATAATGGAAGCATCCCTCTATTACCAACATTGTTTCCAGCACAAATCTAAAACATAGCTCAATAAGAGCTACTATGAGGAAAATTAACTCTATACCAGCCAAAACTGGCACATCTTATGAGAAATTTATTGCTTGATTTCTTTGGATACAGGAAAGAATCTGATACTGAAAATTACTTACTACTAGGCAGCAATCACTTAGAATCAAGCAGATTCCAATATATGCATTTGAAAAAGATTTAGTTTACAGTACTTATAAAAAGAGAGGTAAATCATGCAGACAACAGGTCACATGTTGAATTTACAAAGAAAGAAGAATATAATTAGGTTCCATTGCTCCTGAATACATAACTGGAAGTGCAGAAGAAAGAGAAAACTGAGGTAGCTAAGGAAGATTAGGCAGGGGTTTGGAGGGGGTTTGTTTATTTTGATTGTTTGTTTGGTGGCATTTTTTGGTCTTTTTTAATTGGGTTTTTCGTGTGTTGTTTGTTTGTTTGTTTTGTTTGTTTGTTTTTTCTTTTCTTAAATCAATATCTTATAATTGCTTCATCAGGACAGAAAAATACGATCCCTTTCCATAGCATAATACCTGCACAAACAGCTTTGCCATGATGTAATGAATCCCTTGTTGATATAAAAGGATCAAAAAATTAAGATGAAAGCTTTAAACTCTATGATAAAACATTGATAATAGTACTGTGATATTCAATACTGTGACCCAAATAAAGTAGTTTTCTCTTCTGAATTCAGTCTTAAAGCTTTATAGAAGCTGTATATAGTCATCTGAAAGCTTTATTGTATGAAAAGTTCTACAACTACCAATTATCTGCATAATATTTTGTATTATATCTGCCAATATACTTGTAATTCAAGCTGCAATGAAGTATTTCATTTAGATTAAGTAGCAAATATAATTACTTAAATCAATGAGAAGTGTTTTAAGCTATCCATAAATGCTTAAGAAGCTTGAATTAGTGTTGTCTAGGGCTTTTTCCACATTTTTGGTCTGATTTTAAATTTGTGTATTGTGACAGTACAATTAGGAAATTCATTAAAATGCATATAACATAAACTTATGGACAAACTTCAATAAATGGCTATTATATATTTACTTGTTAACATTACAAGCTCTTAGTTGCTTGCTTAAATAACAGATTTAATTCATGTATATATCACATTACTTAAACACTTAATATTAATTTCTATGGTGTAATGCCACTCAGCAATATATGCTGTATCAGTTCAACCACAGAATTGTGACAACACAAGAGAAAAAGATATTTTGACAGTTCACTTTTTTTTTCCTACAGTGCCAAAATTTATTTTATGCTAAACAGAGCTAATAAATCACTTTAATTAACAACCAGAGGTGGGATGAGATCTCCCTCTGAACAGAACAGTGGCTGCTAAGTTTGGTGTCACCTGCTTAAAGGCAGATTCAGCTTACTGAGTCTGTCTGGTTGCTGAAAAGACTCTTGGATATGAAAACAGCTTTCCTTTCTACACCTGAAGCAGGTCTTATGAAATGTGGCACTTTGTTTTGTGAACAGATATAAAAGTGTTTAATGTTTGTTTTTAAACTCTGATTTTGTCACTGTGAATACCATCGTGTTTAGACTTCAAGGTATTTTCAAGGCTGTGTGTAGGAGTCGAGAATTTATACATCTGAATCCCTATTGCCCTAAGATTTAATTATACTTCTTTGCAAATGTAGATCAATCAGAGAACTTTAAAACCTGCTCTTTAGGGAAATAACTGTCAGTTTCTCTTTTCTTAAAGTGTCATAATTATACCAGAAAGTTTGCTCTACCAGTTTTTTCTTGACTTTCATTTGCATAGTAGAAAAAAATATATTTATAAACTCTCAGTTTTTAAATTAATGAGTACAGCATTATAGAACCAAGCTGGAAGGGATCTCAGGAAGTCATTGGTCCATCTCTTTACTTCAGTATGGAAAGAAGTATAACTTTATGCAAGATGTTTCTTACCCATTCTGAAAAATTTTCTGCAGTGGAGACTTCAGACTCTGAAACTGGCCTGTTCTATTATATCATTATTTCAACATGCAAATTTAACTGCTATTTAAACCTATTAATTGTCTATTGTCCTAACATCACTAACGTGGAGAACTGACAACTATTTTCCTCTTTTAGTATTTTACATATTTGAATAGTCTTAAATATTCAGTCCTCTTTCAAAGAAACAATTCAAAATCCAATCCAACCCCAGATTTTCCATTCACTAGAAAAATTACCAAGATCTCTGATTATACTTGTATTTCTCCTCTGAATTATTTGGAGTATTGGTATATAGCTTTCTTGACAGGTTCAAATACTCCTCAAAACATGTTGTTATACTCCAGCTAAGGTTTCACATACAATGAGCAAAGCAGAAAAATTACATAGCATTTCTTGTGAGCTGTACTTCATTTGCGTATCTCAGCATGATGCACCATATTCTCCTTTACAGCAGCATGACACCACTGATTGACGAGTAGCTTATGATCTGCTGAGGATTATCCTCAGATCCTTTGATACTGAATTGCTATCTAATCAACTCATGTAGAACTGCTATCTCTGTATTAATGCACCTGATATTACTACCCAAAAGTGGAAGTCTGTATTGTCCTTACTGAATTGAATCATAAATTTTAAAATCTTTTTTTCTCCCCGTTGCTAAAATCACTTTGAATTATAATACAGACTCCCAATTTGCTTCAGTTTATAACAGGACAGCATAATAAGCATACTTTCTAATCCATCACCCAGCATATATATAGAATTCAAGTAGGATCCACTGAAGAGCTTTACTCTAAAACAAAATTCCTTCCATTGGCACTCTCTCTTTTGATACCGTTTTATGACCAGTTTGTCAATAACACTATGGTGGTCTCATCTACACTATAAATATGAAGTTTAATTGTGAAAATATGTGAAACTGTATGTCCTGGTTTTTCTGGGATTAATTAATACAATTCGATTTTCTGTTCAGCAGAGTTGCATTCGTAAGAGAACTGCAGTGTTCGATTTAGTGAAAATAAGTTGGTATTACAGCTTTAGCTGAGATAGAGTCATTTTCCTCAGAGTAGCTAGTGAGATTTTGTTTTAGATTCATGCTAAGAAGCATACTGATATTGCACCACATTTTGGTCATTGTAAGTAATGTTTACACTAACAAAAGGACTGTTTTTTCAATTTTTGCCTGCATCTGTGCTCCTAGATTCTTTCAGGATTTCCCCCCCCTTCTCTCTGCACAAGAGGATGGGTCAGAGGGAGTGAAAGCTTGGGGTTTTCTGGAACAGATGACACCAAATAGATGACCCATGTGTGATCCAATCTGGCCAGCACAATGTATCTGAATGTGTTCCATACCATACACATCACACTCATTCTAAATTGGGTAGTTTGCTAGGGACAGTCCCTCTTCTTTGGATGGTGGCCATCTCCACAGGGTCTAGTTCATTCAGTTCTTAAGGTTTATGCCTTCATGCAGTGGAAGTGTGTTGGGCCCATAACCCAGAGGTCAATGAACCAAAATCATCCTCTGCTACTTTCCTTGTCGCATTTTCATTGGCGCACAGCCAACAACTGCTTTTTGTGAGCTGAGTATAACTTTGATTACCGAGTATAACTTTGATTGTCTTTGTTCCTATACTACTTCTTCTTCTTCTTCTTCCTCTTCTTCTTCTTCTTCTTCTTCTTCCTCTTCTTCTTCTTCTTCTTCTTCTTCTTCTTCCTCCTCTTCTTCTTCTTCCTCCTCCTCTTCTTCTTCTTCTTCTTCTTCCTCCTCTTCTTCTTCTTCTTCTTCTTCTTCTTCTTACTATTATTATTATTTTTTTTTTCATTGGGGTTTTTTCATTATTAAATTGTCCTTATCTCAACTGATGAGTTCTTTCACTTTTACTCTTCCAATTCTCTGCCCCAGTCAACTAGGAAGCAGGGGAGTGAGTAAGCAGGTGTGGGGCATTTAGCTGCTTGTCAGACTAAATGATGACACTGTGTCAAAAGTCTTACAAAGGTCATGATAGATAGTATCTGTTAATTCTCTACTATACATAAAATATTAAATCCAAACTAGCTGTTACTTCATTATCTTATAAAATCTTGCTAATAATGTTATTGTTTGTGACAGGATTTTAGGGGAGAAGAAAGGGTGGAAAAGATCAGAAAACAGAAATAATTTAGCAATAATTTTCCAACTCTTCTTCCCATTCCTCTTAAAAACATCATTATATTTTCCATTTTCCAGTCTTCTAACACTTCATTAATTTTTCATGTACCCTCAAAATAATTGCAAACAATTCTGACATTACTTTAATTGGTTCTTAAAGCAGTTTAAAGTACATACCATTAGGACCAAAAGATTTGAGCAGATTCATCTTTTCCAAGTATGCTCCAGCATACTCTTTCTCTGTTTGTCAGCAAGAACTTGCCATTGACATCAGCTATGCCTGTAGTTCCACATTTCAGTGAATGCTGATAGCAAGAAAAGGCAGTTTTCCCCTGTTAATTGACTATTGCCATTCCTGACTTTCTTTTTCCTTAAATGTACTTGCAGAATAATTTCTCAACACTCTGGCATATCACTTCCTAACTTTATTTTCTTGAACTATATGTGCTCTAGTGTTGTTCTTACCTATGTGAGCTACTTTTTTTATCTTTCACAGTTTCTATCTGACCTAGTTTCTATAGTCTGTATTGTTCCTCTCATGGTCCAGATCGTTTGATCTCTTAATATACTCCCCGTTCTTTGTTAGTTTTTTCTAGTTTGCACTCATACCATTAATATTGTCTCTTTAGCTGAATCTCCTTAACTCTTTTTTTACTAGATCTTTTTCTAAGTGTCCTGACTTTGTTAAAGTCCACCTTTTTGAAGTCTTTTATTTTTATTCTGCTTCTCTTCCTCCTAATGATTGTGAAATCTGTCACTTACTTCCTACTAGTTAATATCAAGTCTAAAAGAGCTTCACCTTTGACTATTTTTTTCCTTTTTCTGTGTAAAAAAATTGCCATTCATGCATTCCAGGAACTAATGACTGAACAAAATGATTACTCAGATACAAACACAGGTTTTGTAAGAAACTGATATGCTAAGCAGAGTAAAATTTGAGGCTATTGTATGTTTTCTTATTGGTAATTTTAAAAGCTACTGCTTGAAGAAGAATTCCTAGTTAATAATTTTTCTATAGATAGGACCTACTTTTTCTGATTTTGAATTATTCATGGCAAACATATATGAAATTACTAAGTCATACAGGTCATTTAGAATTTTGAGAAGTTACCAACTGCTTCTTAGTCTGTGAGTGGTCTGAAAAGAATTATTTGAAAATACTGTGCCTGACCACAATCCTGGATGTCTACAGATAAACCAAGCAGCAAAGTCTTTTTTCATTACCATTTCTATGGGCATTGTGCAAGTATGCAAAGTAAGCATATATGTCACTAGTATCTAAACCTGTCTACCCATGACATCAATGATGCTTTCCATACCAGGATTTCTGAACATAAGCAAAAGGTTTCTGGCTCCACCCTCTCTCTGAAATCTTATATTGTTATCGTTATCATACAATTCAATTTAATGATCTTACACTAAGTCAGGTAGTAAAGAAAGATACTTGTAAAACCCAGTCCAGTTGGAAATGAAAAAAAACCCATGATAACTGAATTCTCTGAAATCAAATGGAGGTTATATTTCAGCAATAACCACTTCTGAGATTGTTTGAATACACATACATCCCCTGTAGGGCAGCACCTCAACCATCAGACCATGCTGTACTCTAGTATAAGTACTTGTGAAGATGGTGCAGACATTCCTTGGGTTTCATAATCTTCTACTAAATCCAGACATCCTATGTTTATGTGAATGCCATAACCATCATATTGGAGAGTCTTTAAATGTGTTTTATACAAAAATATTTCCTGCCTCTCAGGAAAATTTAAGGACTCAAAGACTCTTCTTCAAATATCAATCCCATGGCTCAATTGAAATGTGTGATGCAGTTGTCCAGGTACCTCTAGAATAATGGAACTAGGATCTGCCAGCTCTCAGATAAAGACATTTTGAGCATGATAGCACCTTGAGCTCTGAACAAATCTTCAAATCCTGCTACCAAGTTTTGTCTGTATGCATAAATCACTCACATACTTCCCAAACTCTTGAACTTAAACTCAGTAGAAGATATGGCCACGTTTTCTATAGAAATCTTACTTTCTCAATTTCTTGGTTTTTTTCTAGTATACATGGAATAATTTTAAAGTGAAACTCCACATCTCTTAGCTCTGACTCAGTTTTCCATCTCTGAATTCCTCACACTTGGAGACTGGCTTTGTACCTGCATTGGTGTAGTGATTGAATTAGGTAAACACAGTAAATTAAGTGTATTCAATAGGCTTAGCATGTTCCATTTGGAATTAAAGCATAGATAATCTGTTACTTAATACTAATTATTGAAAGAGTCTTGAAGTTTAACAGCTGCAGTCAGATTTCTTTTACACACTTCTTGGCTTTTAGCTGGAATGTGTTCTAGGTTTGTGATTTATTAATTGTCTGATTTAGTTTTAGGTCAATAAGTTCGATGAGATGCAGCTTGAACCATGCTGTGAGCTAGGAAATGCATACATGTTCCTGGTACTGCCATGTTCTTTATGTATAACCTGTGACAATACACTGAATGTCCACTTCTCTCTGAATCAAGTGGAAGGATGACTTCTTTATACCTCTGTTTCTTCTTCTGCAGCATATACATGAACATACTTTTAAAATTTGATAAAATAAATAAGTTTATCTCATTTACTGTTTCAGTTGAAAATATATATATGAAAAAATATATATATGTGTATATATATATATATATATATATGAGTTTTGAGCTGAGTAACACCTACAGATCTAAATTCAACAATGTCATTGTTCATATTAAATCCATAATTTACTGGATTTGAATACACCAGTGATGAAGATTTGTTGTATGTCAGATGTAACAGTCAAAAAATTTAAGCCTAATAAGTATTGGTTTATTTTCAACATAGAGATATTCATAGAAACATAGAATCACAGAAGGGTTGGGAGGGACCTATTGAATTATTCAGTTATGGCTTTACCATTCAGATTACTATAATATAATAAAACAGACACATTTTGATTCCTTCGTTTTTTTTGAAGTACAGCAGTCTTGCCTAGCCAGAGTGACAGGTTGATATTGATTCAGTCTCCACAGATATAATTAATTACTTCCTTTCAGGCTTTTTTCTTTTTTTGGAGAAACATATAGATGAACACACAATACAGCTGCCACATTTTCTTATGTTCTGTTGTATTTTTTCAAAAGTTTCTAAATTGTGGACTAAGATGGAATACTAATAGTTTTATTAGCGATCCATTTTATTTTGTCAATAACGACAGAAACATTAGTTTTAAAAGCCTAGATCTGCTACTTTTAACTGTCCAGCAGAATTTGACAAACTGCACTACCCCATGCGCTTTGAAAAGTGGAATAAATCTAGATGCTAAGCTTCTGACCAGCATTCTGATATCTTTGGCCAAATGTTGTCAACAACAGCTAGGCTATAAGTTGTCTGGAAAGATGGCACAGAATATATTTGGTTATAATTTGCCATCATCTTCAAATCAGCTTTCAAGTCAGGTTACTATTGCTATTGATCTTTAAACAATACATACAGTGTGTTAACTAATTAAAGGAAAATTCAGAGTTCAAAAATACCATCTTTCAAGTATGCTGGCAGTGTAAAAGCATCAAGAAGAGACCATTAAAACCTTATAGCTAAAATTGTTAGGGAAGATTTTTAAAACAATCTTGGTAAATAAGATTCTCATGTTTTAATATATGCAAGTTGTAGATAAGTATTTAAATTGCTTTGGTTCTTTTGAAAATTCTCCAGCAGGAAAAGAAAAATTACAAAGGCATACTGAGGTGGAATTTCTAAATATTTCACTGAAGAAATTCCCTATCCTACTATAACTTCTTAATTTTTATGTCTTCCAGTGCCTCAATGGTTCCAAACCCACGAACAACATGCATGCAAGTCCTGTGTGTAAACGGTAGCTACATCATTCCGATCACTTCTCCCTTCTGTAATTTGAAGTTATTTGCTAAATTTTAGGAAGATTTCCTCTTTTAAGAAAACCTAGGAAGAAGAGCATGTTAACCACACGTCCTCCTCAACAAGATAATTTAAAAATTCCTACTTTCAATCTCTTTTAATAAATGCTGTTTCATTTTAGTTCTATATTGTAGTATTTTTTTAAAGCTTTATACACTAGACAGAGGTACAGAGTGGGTCTGCCACAGACAACGGTCCCCCAAACCCTAAGATATATGCAGTTTCATAATTGAACTCTGTGACATCTCTAATAAAATCAGAAATTCTACCATGAATAATGAAGTTAACTAGCCAGCAAGCAAATATCAACTAGCAACTTAGCCATATCAGAGAGAGTTTTATCATCATCTGTGGTGAGATAAGAACAGCCTTGTAGATGAATATTAAAAGGACTAGTGTGGTAAGTTCAATTGTATGTATCACTTTATCTCTGCATTTCACTGTCCTTTTATTCTAGATTTTGTTCACGGTGACTACTACATTACAGTCCCAGCCTACAACTGTGTTTCCTTGGTGATACTATGCTGAAAATAGTTTTCCATAAAAAATCAGTATCAATGATAATTTTTGTAAAAACTATCAGCTCCTCTACCACAAATTATATTCAGTTTTGCAAAGACTCAAGATATTGGTATAAGCTCCATGGGCAACTATTACTTTTTAAACAAGCTGAATTATGAAACATTAGGGAAAAAAACCAACAACCCCTGCCCAAAAATAATGATGAATCCTTAGCAGAGCATTCTGATATTAAAGTTTTGTTAAATCATGAGGAAAGACCAATATTTCTGTGTTAGACCATGTTTTAATGAGCATGAACGAGGGGGAGAGACACATAACAGACTCCAGATAATTCTATGAGAGTTATAAAGTGAAGAACTTTATTCTATCAGAAGCTCTGCTTTTATAGTCTAAAAATGCCTTAGTCACCTTACATAAGCATTTCTATTGGTTACATATGTGTCCATATTGTCTAAGCTAATACATGATTGGTTACTATCTTACACACATTTCACCGCCCACATCCTCTTTCCGGTTGGTCTACTTCCGCTTCCTGTTGGTTTACTTCTGGGTTGTTCTCTTGCTGCATCGCTGTACTTCCTCATTCTTTAATATTCCCACACATGAATTCCTAAAATATCTATCAAGAGCTTCATGGTTCTCTTAGCCCTTCATTCATCACACGTACGTTGGGAATATCTAAACTGTATTTTCATGTTCGCATGACATCTGTATGCTCTCCTCAGCTTCATGAAAGTAAAATCACATTTTCCTGCAAGCTGAAGTTGAAAGTGTTCAACAGAAGCAAAACAAGATAAGAATATGGCAAGATGAGAACTGAGCGTCCAAGCTGAATACGTGTTATGATAAAGGTGAATTCTGTATTTTCATCATTGTCAAAGCATATTTCCTGTATCTTGTCTCCAGAGAAATATATGCCATTGGTGGAAAACCACTGTTTTTTATCTTCTGATTAATGTAGTATCATCCAGTAACTACAGATACCACATTCATCTTCAAACAATAGCTTACAATATTTAAGTTAAGGAGCCATGAGAAGGCTACACTTACATCAGATAAGAAAAAAATTCTCACTTTTCTGGGTGTTTTTGGTTTGAGTTGTTTTTTAAGATGTTCAGACTTACTCAAAATGCATCAGTCTCTTCATGAAGCTTGAAACCTCTTGGGACAACATCTCATCAGAATACATAACATGTTTATATTTGTTTGCTTGGGTTTTTTTTCGCCAACTTGAAATATATTTTAAAAACTCTTAGAATACATTAATTTCACTCTTGGGTTTTGTGAAAAGAAGACATCTGTGTATTTCCTACATAGTGTGGTCAACAGAAATATGTAAAGTTTTTTTGAAAACTTGTATTTTATATTTTAAATTTTGTCAAAAGTATTTTATCAGTCATTCTACCTTGCCTCCTATAATCATAAGGTCTTCAGGTTTTTTTGCTCTTTATGGTGAAGAAAGGAGAAAATACAGTTTGGTAAATGATCCTTCTTTCACTGTCTACCTCAGCCTTTCACGCTGACATTATAGTGTGATGGGAAGATCACTCCAGTGAGTTGGCCCTTGCTGTTGGCTTTCCTGCACAATGTATTTCTAAGTAACCTACACTTGTTCTAAGACACAGACTACTACAGAAATTATTAAATTTCATTTTCCTCTTCTCCAAGGATTTACCAATTGGTCTGAAAGACACCAAAGTCTCCAATATATGGCACTTTACTTAGCTATGTTATTGGCATCATTTACAAACTGCTCAATTGCCAAGACTGATCAAAGGGCAAAACCTTGATATTCATCTGGTCTCAGCCTTTCTATGCCTCCAATATCAAGATTATCTAAATAATCTGTGTTATGTTCTTTTAGAAACATAACACTCTCAAATACATCCCTCACCTTCCCTCACCAGTATTTGAAAAATGGTTTAGCTTGTTGCTACAGTATGTTTAACAGAACAGAAATTAAAGCAACCCTGGGCCTCCAGCCATTCATGTTTAGGTCTTAGCATTCCTATCTCAAGCAGAAAAAATGGTGATTCAACCACCATCTAACAGATCTTTTGCAAGGCAAATGTAGACTCCCAGATATAAAAGCAGTCTGCACCATCATAGTTACAGAAAAATAATGAGTTGCCAATAAATAAATCCAAGCCTGGTTCTTGTTAAACCCAGTAAATTCTGACTTTTTGAAATGTTTGTTTCTGGATGGAAGCAGGACCACTGAGGGCATGTTCTCTTAGAAATAGGTGATAACACAGAAGAATCATATTAACTAGCATGAAGCAAATACTATTCAGTATTAAAAGGTTAGAGAAACTTGCACTCACAAAAAAATATCATCATTAAGTTATGACAGAAGAAGCACAGTTCTCAAAGCCAACAACAAAATCAGAACTTGAAATTTTGAGAATCACTCATGATGCAAGACTCACATTAGCACTGACTGAAATAAATGGAACATTTTCTATGACCTTAGGCTGTGATGGATGTTGGCCATTCTTTGTGTATTCTTTGAAGTATCTTCTTTGAAAAATAACAGAGAAAGTGTTACATGCTTGAAAGCATTTAAAAGAAGTACACTGGAACAAAAGAAAGTAACTATACAGATCATAAGAAATAAAGAGCGATGGGTGAAAAAAGTAAAAATTAGCCACATATATTTTAATGTGAAAAGTATCTAATCAAACAGTTATCTCAAACAGTAGTTATTGAAAAACCCCTGATATTTAGGCTTTTCCCTTTTACATAACTATATTGTCAATGTGTAGGAACTTACTGAAAATTTAGTGAGATTAGTATTTCACTTCAGTTAAGGTCAACTTTAAAGGTATATTAAGCATATTTCACATTACAGATTTTTTTTCAGCATATGTAGATTACAATTAATTGTCACTTTCCTAAAGTTCCTTAATTTACTGACAACATTCATTTTAAGTCTCATTCATATTATACATCTGCATGTACAAAATCCTACCACTTAATTTTCTATTGTTCTTGTTTATTTACTTCCTGTCTCCGTTTAAGGGTCAGGGAGCAGGATTTTCCCTCTATTGCCCCCTGCCCTCCCAGGGGAGGATTAAAAAAAAGGGAATAGAGAAAAAGATGCTTCGCACAAGGTTGGAAGTTAAGACTGTAATAAGTTTAATGAGAAACAACAGGGGAAAGGAAAAGGGAATTAATAAGGGACAAAGGATATTTAACTACATACAAAACTTGATCCCAGTAGTCCCGAGTGGAAGTGTCCAAGCAGTGCCTCGTAGCCGCTGTGACTGTTGTGACTCGTCACCAGGGACTGCAGTGGTGCTGGGAAGCGGGTGGTGGTGGATGCTGCCGAGCACGCAGAGGTAGCTTCAGCCGTCCCAATATGCCACAGCAAGCAGCCCAGGAAGCCAGGAAAAGTCTGCGAAAGCCTCGGGCCTCCTCAGTTTTTTTTATAGACTGTGGCCAGAAAGGGGAGGGAACAGTACTGATCTCGGACCACCCAGGGTCCTACAGACAACACCTGTCGTTCCTGTTTAGGATGTTAACCTTGAAACCATAACATTCCACCCCTTGTTCCAT
>NW_010156012.1:0-1672 GCF_000695765.1 Mesitornis unicolor
CCCAGAGTGGGTCCCAGGGGTTTTGGTGACATTTCCAGCTGGGCGTTTGAATTCATCATTGAAATTCACCATATTATACATGATAGAAATATTAAGTGGCAAAATTTGTATCCCAATTGAGATCCAACAAAACAGTTGTTGCATTGTTTGGATCTAGGTGTTTGCTTGTATTTTTGATGTAATACCTACTGCTGAAATTCAAGTATTTTAGTGATTTTTGGCCACATGCTGCAGCCAGGGAGGGTGAAGGATCTGGTGTCTGGACTTGGGCTTGGGCTGGGGAGAGGAGGAGACTGCCACAATGCTGCTACTCTCTGGGCACACGCTTACACTATGTGCCAGACTTTGCTGAAATTAAATGAGGATAATTAAATTTTCTTCCCTCCCAGAAGAGCTAGGAGACAGCCTGTTGATAAGTTATTCCCCAAAGTGCTTGCCAACTGCTTAAATAGTGTGTAAATATTTTGCAGATACTCTTTAACTGCAAGCACATCACATTTCCTCTCCAAGCTTTTCAGGCTTTTTCCCAAACTCACAGCAATACTGTCAGAAGAGCAGGCAGAGGACAGGAGCACAGCAGGGTGGGAGAGGAGGGGGCAAGAGTCCAGACCAGGGCATCCAGGATCAAGGACAAGGACAAATAACCCAGGACCTCCTCCAGGGATAAGTAACCAAAGCAGCTTTACAGTTGCCCTGTGGTATCCAGTGGCTTCACTGCGCTGCTGTGCCAATGGGATAGAGGTCCTGGGTTCAGGTGAACAGAGAGGGGGCCCCTCAGCTGGGAGAGGAGACGCTCAGTAGAGGTGATGCGGGGCTCCAGGGAAGGTGCCCATCGGGCTGCAATCATCCAGTCTCTCCCACCCTACAAGAACTAGAAGGCACCAAATGCAATTACCACATGCTACCTCAAAACAAACAAAAGAAAGCTCTCTTTTGTGTTAATCGCAATTAAACCACAGAGCCCATGGGATGTTTCAGTAGTTGGGCTTTTCACATGAATCCCAGATGTGATTCCATAAATCTGTGGAAGAAAAAGAGGTCTGTGAAGGCTTATTAAATACAATTTCTGGCGTAGAACTGCTGAAGGCTGGGAAAGCATAGCAGGAGTAGCAGTACCTGTTCTGCTTCTCTTCCTCAGCACTTGTTGCTGATCACTGTTGGAGACAGGATATTAAGTCCACTGGACCCTTGATCTGAGTCTGTATGGTCTTTTTCATTTTTCTGTGCAAAAATAATCTGTGTTTCTGTCAATTCAGGCTGGAGAGCAAAGTTTGAAAAGGTCAAGACTCATGAAAATTCATTGTGGTAGTCCTCTACTTTTTACCCAGTTTCATGATTATTTCAGAGCCTGTCCTGTTTGAGTGTTTGCTGTCGCCTGTCCTGAGCCTCATGGTGTCTGCTGGAGTCCAGGCCTGGACTTTGGGAACACGATGGAGGATACTTCTTTAACACCTGCCCTTTACCTTGACAAGTCCATTGATGCCCACCGACTGACTGATTTTCTCCCTTTTTTCCCCTTGGGTTATTGAGATGGCTTATTTCTCTGTAGCCTGTGGTATCAGAGTTTTCAGTACTTTAACACCACTGATGTTTCAACAGTGCACAACACCCTTTTCTAAAACAGACGCATGTGAAGAAGAGAGATTCACAGAATCACAGAATATTAGGAGTT
>NW_010156013.1:0-10292 GCF_000695765.1 Mesitornis unicolor
AGGATTCTGCTCAGGCCTCGGCCTCTGCAAGTTCAAGATGGATGGAAGGGTTGAGATGGAAGGAGCGGTTGGAAAAGGCAAAAAGGCAAACAGCGCGAGATCCTCATGATCCCTCGGCTTTATACCGAGTATGACGTATGTGGGATGGAATATCTCGTTGGTCAGTTTTGGGTCTGCTTCTCCCCCCATAGGCGCAGACACAGCACCCAGGATGAGTCAACTGACCTTGAGCATATCTTCTAGCAGCGCTGTTTGGGAAAACATGCTGCCAGTTTTCAGCAAGTTCAGTCACTTAAAAGAGACTGAGCTGAAAAGTAAAATCACTAAATAGAAAATTAGTTCTATTTAGCTCAAACCAGGACAAGGTAGAACTGCAAAGAGGCAAAGGATTTAACAGGAAAAATGTGTATGGTAAGACAAGGTGTGGTGAATGCTGTTATGCATAACCATTCTGTTCTTTCCCACAAGTGAGGAAAGTAGATTAATGTAATCCAATGTTTTACCCTGGAGACATGGCCTTAGTGGCACTGTCTTGGTATCAAACAGATTTGTAAATCATCATGCTGTCACCACACAATAAACGCATTCAGAAGCAAAACGGAGAGAGGAGCTTGGTAACAACAAAAGCCTGAGAAAGTGTGAGATTGACATTGATAAGGAATTCAGCTAAGTTTGTGTCTGATTTTCCTCCTGAATTCCAAAGGTTGTAGTTCTAAGACCTGCTGGAAAATGGGAGTGTTCATCCCAATGAAGGGATCTTCATCATCCCCGATGAAGATCAGAAGAGAGGGGCTGTAATTTGATGAGGAGAGCAGAGTAGTCATCTGCTAAAACTGAACTGGGAAAAGGCCTTGGAGTCCAGGAGGGAGACAATTGTGCAGAGACTTGGAGGAAAAGCAACATTCATTGCTTTCCACAGAAATGGCATAACAGGGTCAAGGACTGTAATGCATGAACAAGCTGCAAATACTCTTCTCTGGCACTTGCACAAATCAGATGCACATTCAGTTTAGCCAGTCCCTCTTCAACGTACATCAGAAAGTGGATGGAGGTGTAGTAGTTCCTCTCTGAGAGACTGACGGCTTTGGGTAGTGTAATTTGGGTGGTAATACTGGGGAGCTTCTAGTCATCCATTTGTAGTGTGCTTTACTAATTGCCTCCTAGAGTGAGTTCTGAGTCATGTTTAACATGGCAATTAATGAGGATTATAGTCTTCTAATGAGGCAGATTATGTCAGAACATTGTCACCATCCTTATTACTAAACTGTCATGGGGAGTAGTGTATTCATTATGTGACTACAAGTTGCTGTTTACCCAAAAACAAAAATCAGCTGTTACAGGTGAGCTGACAGCTTTTATGAAAAGAGGATAAAATGAAAGTGAGGAAAATGGCCCCTGAAACTTGAAACACTACAGTGGTAAATTGTTGATACTAGTGCTTTGTGATCTCAGCCTGGACCTCTCAGACAGCTTGAGCCTTTGCTTGGGCTTTTACTGTATCACCAAGGTTGTGCTTGGAAGGGAAGATGGGTAGGGTGGCTTCTTGCCTGTAAAGAATGTGAGGCTGCTGTACCCCATTTCAAAATGAAGCTATGAGACTTGTGGGACATCCTAGAAGTCCTGTTCCACCAGCTTCCTAGGATATATATTATACTGATGTGAAGATTTGGTATGCGACTTGCAGGTTCAGGAAAGCTGGTTTCCTTTCATGTATTGCTTATATATACACTTGGTTGGCTTCATCCCAGTGATTTTGGTTTTTTTCACAGCTGAGTTCAAAGACCATACAACATTTGAGTGTTTTTTTCACAGAAATGCAGTCAGGAATTTGCTGGGGCTGAGGAGATTCTGTGTCTCCTCCTTGCTTTGAACCTTCCTTAACTGCTAGGCAGAGTATCTCAACTAATGAAATGGAAAGAATTTGCTTTGTCCATTTGTTCTGTGTGCCTTCTGCACAAGCTAGTGTTCTGTCTCTGCTATGTTCTCCAGGAGAGGTGTCTTTCTTGGCACATGTGAAAAATATGCCAATCACATTGTCCCTGTCAGAGGTCTTGTTTGATGCCTTGTCTACCTGTTTTCATGCCTGAGTGGTTCAGGCTGGGGCAGCTCTGAGCAGTCGAGTAGCAGAGCTGTGGGAATGTGGGGGAAAATTTAGGCTAAAATGCCAGAGGTTTTAGAAAGAGCTCTTTCAGAGCTAGGCAGCTGCTGTGTTTTGATCTCACATGTCTCAACCTGGTCTTTTTGATTAAGCATGCCGGGTTTCCTGAGTCTTTGGAAGAAAAAGAACAAATTAAATAAGAAACTGGTCCAACATGAGTTTTAACATTTGGTGTTCTGAAAGCGAAACTAGTAGCACCTCAGCAAAATCATTCTTCCATCTAAGCTATTTGTTTTATTCCTTCTGGGTTATGAAAGTAGAGAAATGTTACTTCAGTATTACACTAGGAGGCAGTCTCTTTTGCTCCTGAAAGTCACTCTGTTCAGCTAAAGCAAAGTTTCTTTTAGGTCATTTGCATTGTGAAGTTGAGGAGCATTATTTCCATTTTATTTTAAAAATATTGCTCTTAAGCTGAAAGAAATTATTAAAGAAGAGATCAAGGTCATCATAAAAGTAATTTGCAGTGTTCATAACTTATGTGCAAAGAAGGATTATTTATTTGAATATAATACTCGCTGTCCTGAGATGGCCACTTTCTTGAATAACCCATTTTAATGTAAACATACGTTGCGTGAATAAATGTTTTGTACAGAAGATGCCCGAAACTAAGAGCTTTTGTGCAAGCAGTTCCGTAGACAGTCTTCAAAAAATTCAGCCTGGATCAATTTTGATAAAGGATTATTAAACTCCATGTTGTACACATGCTCGATTTTTCTTCTTTAATTACTTTGCCCCAGAATTCCGGAGGGGCTAGATTTCAAAACAATAATGGGAAAAGGGTGTTTCTCTCCCACATAAACATGCAAATGAAATGTAATTTTAAAGAGAACTGAAGAACTTGTCCATGACAGATTTGCTATTTGTGTGAATATGATAGAGAATACTTTTTTGAAAATTATGAATGGAGTAAATAATAATACTGGGACATGTAATGTATGAATGCGCCAAAGCTATACAATCTCAAAGTTTGCAATATTTTGTCCAGTTTGGGTACATTTTGATTATGTTTGGCAAACAGGCAGTGATTCCTGTCAGATGCCTGGCTAGATTGGTGCACAGAGCTGGGATCATAATCAAGCTCCAGCACTGCTCAGTCATGTGCCCTAAAACACAAGAGTTCCCTGCCTTATTTTCCCTATCAGTGAAAGAATGAGATGATAACTCTAATCTTGAAATGCTCTGAGATCTATTAATAAAAATCACTATCTAGATTTGAGGTATATGTTACTGTTTGGTGGCTTGGATTCTGTTTTTTTAACCATTTGGAGCAGTTATTAATAACATTATTTTACATTCATACAGACTGGGGAGGTAGCGTGTTAAATAGCTCAGGCATGGGTAGCATGAAGTCTGTCTTAAATAGCCAAGTATGAGTGGTGTGCTGCACAGCTCTGCTCTCCATCAGCCTTGCTGCTAGCATCCCTCTATCTCCTGTACAAGTACGTGAGCAGGGAGAGAATAAGGCCAGGGAGCAGCTCTAGCTGAAAAGCACCCAAGCTAAAATATGTGCATATTTGTTTATTTCAGCTGGATGGGTTTTCTGATGTGCTTCACTGCTCAGCATCCTCCATGGCTTTGTGAGCATGAGGAGGGAGGTGGGGAGGCTAGAGGGGAGGGCACAGCTTATGGCTAGAAGTGGGCCTCTAAGCCTTTACTGTTTGTTTGCTCACTTATTTGTTAAATTGCAGACCATGGATCACCCTGTGAGCTTGTGTTGAGGAATCTTCAGGAAAAGGCCAGTCTCCTGGCCCTCCAAGATTTCCATTCAGTGGAGAGAAATCTCAAGGGTCAGAGAAAAGCTCTCCTCGAGAATCCTGCAATACCCAAAAGATGTGGGGGCTGAGAGATGGGCATGTAGCAAGAGGGTCCCTTGTGTGTCAAGAGCCTGGGCCATGCTGCAGAGCTCCTCTCCTGAGCTTAGCTGCTCTCCTTTACACTGTGCATTAGCTGGGCTAAAGGGTCTCTATTTTCCACAGGTCACTACATCCCCAAGGGCTGTAAAAAACACCTTGCTGTTTCTGACTTGCTAGTTCTTCTCACTATGACTACTTTTGGACTGTTGTGTTATATCATGAGGGATGAATAAGGGTGCCTAGGGGTTTCGGTACCATTTCAGTATGCAAATCTATGCATGAGTATCTCTAGTAACCACTGAGGAACCATTTGCAGAGCTCCTTTTAGGGTGACAGCTGATATTGTTCATGGCACCATTCAGCAACTCAGAGTCCCACTACTCTTGCTTTTGGTACGGCTGATCGTCAGCTTTGAAGTTGCTCTCTGTATGTACAAAGGCTATCCCAAAATTTGGCCTTCAGTGTAACTATGCCTATTAATAACTTGCAAACAATACAAGGATTATATGAGCTGATTTCTGTTTGCTTTTATTTTTTTTTTCAGTAGACTACCTGATAATTTCCCATACCTTCCCTTTAAAACATGACCTAAATCATGAAGCACTGCTTAAGGATTCTGACAACAGCATTTAATCTAGATAAATCAAGTCAAACATAGAACAATTTTTTTCCAGTTGGTTTCTGCTCTAGCCTTTCTAATTACAATAATCTTAAATTCCACATGAAGTTTCATTCACATTGCTTGGACATTAAATGAACTATTAGGTTAGGTAGTGTGGAATTAGAAAAACATCAAAGCACTGATAGATTTTCAGCATTATGCAAAGCCCCTCGTTTTCCTTTTGACTTAGAGCACCATGAAGATCATAGGTTGTATTCAATAATTATACCACCACTATTCTTTCCTGTCCATGGGTAAGGCTGTGTCAGCATTTCTATTATAATCCTCTAGATTCAAAGGACTTCATTACTTGTCCATAAAAACTTATTCTGGTATTAAAACTTATTTGGTATTAAACTCATTCTGGGATAAGGAGAAAAAAAACAAACAGCTAAACATTTGGTGACTGCTCCCTGGTTTTAGAGACAGTATGTGCATTTTAAAGCAGACAGAGTCAGTACCTGAAAATTCTCTACCAGTTTTACAATTCAAAACTAGCTCTATTTTCTGCAGTGCATATTGGCAGGTTGCTAGTAGTCTGCTTGGTGGACTTGTTCTTTCTCCTTCCTGAAGCAGAGAAGGGGTAAAGGGTCACAAATACAAAACATTCAAATCTCAGACTAAACTTCACCAGTGACCTCTGACACCAGGACTACTGCACTGAATCCTCTGGGACAGAGGAGTGGTGAAATTATAAAAAGGAATATGTGCAAGGAGTAAGATGAGAACAGAAACAAGCCTCTGGGAAAGGTTCACCACTTTCAAAGCAGCTGCAACCAAGATCTTGCACGCTGTGCTCACTGATAAGAAAATGATTGCAGAGGAGGATGAAGAGCTGAGGAAGGTTTTTCTTTGTGAGAAATGTTCTGGGGGTGCTTGCATTAGCAATATGTATCATAAAAGTGAGATGAATTGTAGAAGTGTAGGATAGTTTGAGGATCTCATATTTACCCATTACCAAAAGGTAGATCGTGTTGGTAGGTTAAAGGTAAGTTAAGATATGTAAGTAGGGTATCCTGTGACAGCATTTTATAAACTGTCCCTGTACTGAGCTAACTCTGCAAGTGGCTACCAGCAGCTACAGACAGCAGGTTGTCAACAGAGAAGTACCCTGCAAGTGTAAGGCATCAACCTAAAGAGCTGTGAGCTAGGAGTATCACAGCTGTCTTCTCTGGAGGCTGTCAGACAGAACATGTCTTTGGGCACTCTGGTTTGATTTTCTCTTCTTACTGCAAAAACTGTGGTGTCCTTGCTATAATTATAGAATCAGAAAATCACAGAATTATAGAATTACAAAATGGTTTAGGTTTGAAGCGACCTTTAAAGATCATCTGGTCCAAGCCCCTTGCCACAGGCAGGGTCATTTTTCACTAGATCAGTTTGCTGAAAGCTTGATCCAACCTGACCTTGAGCACTTCCCATGATGGGGCATCCACAAGTTCTCTGGAAAACCTGTTCCAGTGTCTAACTACCTTCACCATAAAAAATTTCCTCCTCATGTCCAATCTAAATCTATCTTCTTTCCTGGTAAAACTGTTACCCTTTGTCCTGTTACTACAGGCTCTGGTAGAAAGTCTCCCTCCATCTTTCTCATAAACCCCTTTTATATATATTGAAAAGTTCAATAAGGTCTCCCCAGAGCCTTTTCTTCTCCAGGCTGAACAACCTCAAATCTCTCAGCTTCTGGAGTGGTGTTCCATACCTCTGACCATTTCTGTGGCTCTCCTCTTGACTTGCTCTAACAGGTCCAAATCTTCTTCGTACTGGGGAGCCCAAATCTGGACGCAGTACTCAAAGTGGGATCTCATTAGGGCAGAGCAGAGGGGGAGAATTATCTCCTTTGACCTGCCAGCCATGGTTCTTTTTATGGAATGCAGGATACAGTTGGCTTTTTGGGCTCTGAACATGCATTGCTGACTCATGCCCAATTTTCCATCCCACAGTATTCTCAAGTCATGCTCCACAGAGGTGCTCTCAATCCATTTCCCTCCCCAGTCTGTATTGATACTTGCCCCCACCCATTGGACCACTCTCAGAATGAGGTTCTCATCCTACGAGGGATAAATTCAGACTTGTGAATTCAGAGACCATTCAAAAAGCTGTCTGTATTTTGACACACTTTGTAATTGGTCTGAGCATTCCTCACCAACCTTGAAGCTTCCAGACTCTTTTACTAGTCCTGCTTGTAGCATGTAAGTCAGTTTGACTTACAGTCAGCACCAGAGAGAAGCTACTTGGTTGGGGAAGGACATTGGTCAGAAAGGACTACTGAACAAAGAACTGTATTTAAGCTGTCTCAGTTTGGGCTAAACTTCTAAGAAGTCTGTTAAGCTACTGACACAACCATTCTTCACAGCTGTCAGTCCCTATCCATACTCTAGAAGGATCATTAATACAGCTAAAATGAATTATCTCTCACTGTTGTGGTGATACACACTGTAATTCCCATAAAAGCTATTTAAAAGGACTTGGGTCCAGAGTGTCTAGTGTTTGCTTCAGAGGATGGTAAAACTTTACTACTGTTGATTTTTGTCACTGTTACAAGCTTTTTCAAAAACTTCTGTACCATGCATTCGTAATGAGAAAGCAACATGCATTTTCTTTCTACTTCGTGCCAGGATGAAGAAAAGGAATGGTAAAATAATGAAAGCTAGGAAGATAAGCCAGCATCCACCACATTTTAATTACAAAGCTAATAAAATTAGCTTGACATGCCTCAAAATCGCTTGCTGTTACACTCAAAAGCAATGTGAAAATATGGATAGAAAAAAAAAACAAGAAAAATGAAGTGATTCTTCAAGGAGCTATTTTATAAACATTTGAGTTATTAAGTTTAACTGAATACTGCACTTCTCTGAAATTGAATATTGGTGAAAAATAGTCTGAAGAGCATATAAGCATCCTTTCTAACCATAATGATTTTATAAAACCCAGCTGATTTTATCAGGTTTTAGCTGACGACTTTTCCAGTCATACAGTCAGGTTTCTCTACTCCTTTTAATAGCATTGTGGCTCATTTCTGAATCTCACAGAAATTGCAGTTTACCTTTTTTTCATCCTTTTAATTTCTTTTATGACCTTCTAAGTAAATTAGAGATTTATATTTTTGTGTTTTCAAATTGCCAGAACAATTTTAATCTTACAGTCTGCTCCAGCTTCTGATTAAGATTTTTTCTTGACATTCAGATTTGAATTTGAATGTTATCACACTGTTTTATTTTCAGTTATTTACTCTAGATAATATTTATTTCTCTGGATGTGTATTCTTTTTTTGGTGTGTGTTAATTTACAAAACTCCTAGGTAGATTACCCCTGCAAAAGTGGTGGTGTTTTTATCAAAACATGTTACTAGCACTTAGATAAATAGAGATTACATGGCCCAAAGTCCTGAATTTAAAGCTGTGGAACCTAAGCCTGAAAAAATTCATCTAGACACTAAAGGTGAAATTGCAAAGAAAAGAAAAAGGATCTCAACTATATGAGATGTAAAGAAAAGCTTATTCCAGCTTTCATTTTTAAAATATGCCAATGATTCCCTCTGTTTTGCAACTTGTGCAGCCACTTACACAATGAACAAAGGGATGCAAAATGTTTCCCTTCCCTTGATTCAAGCTTTAATTTCAGCCAAAGCTGAAATGGTACCAAAATGGTATAGAAATGAATGCTGTTTCACAATGGAGTTCAGGTAGAGCTTCAGTAAGCACAAGGCACAAGCAGATGGTCAGGGAATTTAAGTATGTGAAAAGGCATTTTCAAAGATAGCTAATTTTTCTAAAACTCTGTACTAAGTTGTGTGTCTACCTGGGGATTGTTTATTAAAGCACAGCTATGTACTAGAAAAACAAAGATTGGTTTGATGAAAACAACCAAGAGATCCAGGAATTGTTGACAAAGAAGAGAACTGCCCACCAAGCACATCTCGCTCAGCCGTCTTGTCGTGTAAGAAAAGCAGCCTTTCGTCTTGCATGCAGTAAGCTCCAACAGAAACTTGAGACATCCAGAACAAGTGGTGGATCAACCTAGGAGAAAAGACTCAATATAGTGCAGATTCGGGTGACTACAGAGGATTCTATGAGGCTCTGAAAGCAGTATACAGACCCACACATCACGTTCCAATCCAACTAGTAAGTGCAGGTGGCCAAATGCTTCTCATAGATAAAACCTCCATCCTGAATCAATGTCTGAACACTTCCAGACTCTCTTCAGTGCCAACCGTGTAGTCCAAGGTTCAGCAATTCAGCACATTACAGAACAACCAGTGAAAAACGAATTGGACATAGCCCCTACTATGAGAGAGACTCTTGAGACCATACAGCAGGTGAAAACTGGCAAGGCAGCCCAAATGCTTCTCATAGATAAAACCTCCATCCTGAATCAATGTCTGAACACTTCCAGACTCTCTTCAGTGCCAACCGTGTAGTCCAAGGTTCAGCAATTCAGCACATTACAGAACAACCAGTGAAAAACGAATTGGACATAGCCCCTACTATGAGAGAGACTCTTGAGACCATACAGCAGGTGAAAACTGGCAAGGCAGCTGGGATTGATGGAATTCCACCTGAAGTCTGGAAGCATGGAGGTCAAGCACTCCATGCTAAATTTCACGAGCTCGTTGTGCATTGCTGGGAAAAAGGCGAACTACCATCAGATCTCTGTGATGCAGTCATCATCACCCTGTACAAGAAGAAAGGAGAAAAATGAAACTGCTCAAATTACCATGGTATTACTTTGCTCTCTACTGCTGGTAAAATCCTTGCAAGAATAATTTTGAACAGACTAGTACCAACTATGTCAGAAGAACTTCTACCTGAAAGCTAATGTGGTTTCAGAGCCAATAAGAGTACCACAGACATGGTATTTGTCCTCAGACAACTTCAAGAGAAGCGTAGAGAACAGAATAAAGGACTTTATGTAACTTTCGTTGACCTCACTAAAGCTTTTGACACTGTGAGATCTTGGAATTATTAGGATGCCCTCCCAAGTTCCTCAAAATGATTATCCTGTTACATGAGGATCAGTGCAGCCAAGTCAGATATGGCGATGCACTCTTTGAGCCCTTCCCAATAACCAATGGTGTGAAACAAGGTTGCGTTCTCGCACCAAATCTATTCACAATCTTCTTCAGCATGATGCTCCAAGGGCCATGTCAGACCTCGATGAAGATAATGGCATTTACATCTGATATCATACCAATGGGAGCCTATTCAACCTAAGGTGACTGAAGGCCCACAGTAAGACCTTAAATCACCTTGTCTGCGAGCTGCTTTTTACTGACGATGCCGCCCTCATTGCTCATACAGAAGCAGCTCTGCAGTGCTTAACATTCTGCTTTGCAGAGGCTGCTGAGCTTTTTGGGCTGGAAGTCAGCTTGAAGAAGACAGAAGTTCTTTAGAGCCTGCAACTCAGGAAGTCTTCCATCATTCCCACATCACCATAGGCAAATCAGAGCTTAAGTCAGTCCAGCAGTTCAACTATCTAGGAAGTATCATTTCCTTGGATGGTAAGACTGACAAACAGATAGACAGCAGATTAGCAAAGGCATATAGAGCTTTCGGAAAACTCCATAAAAGAGTCTGGTGAAATAAACACCTGAAGAAAAGTACAAAGATTAGTGTCTAAA
>NW_010156013.1:10321-10714 GCF_000695765.1 Mesitornis unicolor
TCTCCTCCCCCCACCTGCGACTTTATGAACCCTTCCATCAGTGCTGCCTCTGTACAATTCTAAATATCCACTGGACTGACTACATGACTAATGTCACTGTCCTTGAACAGGCAGGGGTCACCAGTATTGAGGCCATGCTGCTGAGGACACAGTTGCACTGGGCAGGGCACGTCTCCAGGATGGAGGTTCACTGCCTCCCTGAGATTGTACTCTGTAGTGAACTTGCCACCAGCTGCCGCAACAGAGGAGCCCCAGAGAGGAGATAAAAGGACTTCCTGAAACAATACCTCAGTTCTGGCCATATTGACTACCATCAGTGGTCCACTCTGGCGTCCAATCAGGAGACATGGACACACACCATGCATGACGCTGCTGCCTCCTTTGAGAACGCAT
>NW_010156014.1:0-14302 GCF_000695765.1 Mesitornis unicolor
GTTCTATTTAGCTCAAACCAGGACAAAGGCCAATTATTAGTCTTGATCCATTCAACTTAAAATATATGCATATTTTAAATTTAAATACATACAATTGAATTGCATCTGTTCAGGATGACCTGGGGAAACTGAGGGTATCATGTATCTTCAGGAATCTGCAGATTGTCATAGAGTGCTAAGGCTAACTAGGTTTTAACCATGTGAAACCCTGACTATTTTGTAGTTGTATAATACATTACATTCAAGAGTAAGGTAAATACAACGATTTTTACTAAACAAAGTTGAGTTTTCACTGAAAATCAATGATTGAACAGATAGTTGGGAATTTTAAAAGTCCAGAAATGTGTGAAGTAGTATGTTAAATGGAAAAAAATATCTGAAGATGCTCTTGCAACTTCATCAGTTTTCTTAATATGGTGTTGTTAAGAAGCAATTATTGTCATTCTGAAAATAAATAAAACTGAAATTCTGTGACTACATGCATGATCCTGAATTTTCAAACCTACGTGTGTGTCAGAAAACAGTGTGAAATTGTTTTAAGGTTATCTTGATCTTAATAATAATGTGATAAATAACACACTAGTGAAGCATTTTCAAATCTAATGAAAGAGTTTTTTCACTTACTTTGACCAGGTATGGACAATATTATTTTCACTTGCTATGTTCTTTTTTTTTTTTTTTTTAAATACAGCTCATGCTGTAACCTCTCAGGTGTTGGATAACTTGCACATCATTTTTGGCAGGTTCCACTTGACATGTGGCATCACAGCGCAAGTGGTAGCTTTGTCTTGTGTGGAATTAATCTCAGAAAAAGGCTGTGCCCAGTGCCCTATCAGTATCTGTCAGGTAACACTGTCTGTCTGATTGCAACAACAAACTAGCCTTGAAGCAGAGCATACTCATCACAAAACTTGTCCCTCTTTTCCAAAACATCAGAAAGGACAGTGGAGGAAGGAACTGAAAACAGAACATATTAAACACTGTGGCGAAAGAGACTCTACTGCAGAGTTCAAATTAACAATTTATTTTAACAACATGTGCAGATCCAGTATGTCGCTATTGCAGGTTCTATGGATACAATGGAGAATGTGCTATTGCAGTTTTAAAAGCAAGACTACACTATTACATCCACAAGAGAGTCACAAAATACACTATTGCAACTACAATAGTCATAAAATGCACTATTACAGCCCACAGGCAATTCACAACAGGCCACAGATCACTCACAAAACTCACTATTACTGCTCATAGGCAATTCATAACAACTCCCAGGGTACTCACAAAATTCACTATTACAATTCCCAGACAATTCATGAAACACACTATCACAACTCACAAACTACTCAGAGTACCACATGTGTTTAGTCAATCATGCCCAACTACAAACTTAAAGCCTGCGAAATATTCACTTACCTCTCTAGGTTTCCACATAAGTTACCTTGGTCAGCATCCTGACCAAGGAGGAAGGTTCTCATCACTCCGCGGCTGGAGAAGTAACTTCCCCTTTCATGCTCCCCCTTAGCAGGAATCCTAGGGTTTTAATTCACTGATGAACTTAACAGCAGGCAGGAGTGTGCCTGAGTGGATTAGACCACCTGAGGTGTTTGTCTTTAGCAGTGTTTCCACTTATCTTTAGTTATTCATGGGTGGTGTTCCCTTCTGTATGCTCTATCTCTTGCATATCTTTGTATTGTCATGGTCCGTTGGAGCCAGACAGAAATCCTCCAGCTTATCTTTGTTTTATTTTCAGGCAACTGAATAGTGGTTTGATTGAGACTTAAGGCATACTATTTGTTGGGGGATTTCAAGGCTAAACTCAGGTTTCAGTTCTTTGAATGATGCAGCACTGCCCTGTTTAGTTTTGTGCTTACCAGACAACTCAGGGCTGAGCTATCTACACAGCTCCCTGTGGGTCATTTCTGCAGAAACAGGGCCTCAAGGCAATCTAAGGCTGAGTTGCTCCTGCAAGCCCCCACAAGTCGCCTGGTGCACTGGACATTACCGAAACCTGTTTAAGCTATGAGCCAGATCTATTCTTACAAGCACCTACTTCAATTTTAAATTAAGAAGGGCAAAAGGAAAGAGAAGACCTCTCTCTGAAACTGTTTATACCACAGACAGCACTCTGTCTTCTCTCAGAATGCCTCACTAACTGCAGGGGAAAATATGATACAGATACTGTCCGTTCAGCAGAAGCAACTGGAACTGGAAAAACTGTAGACAAGCATAAGATGCTGAGCAATTGTACAGAAATTTTCACTTTTTCATAATTGCTGTAAAGTGATAATAAATACTGTTGCAAGACAAAAATTCAGAAAGACTTCCATGACATCCAACAAATGTCTTTTATCATAAGAGTTAGATTCCCTGTTGTCACTTAGCAGAAAAAAATACCCCAAGACCACTAAATAAACACAGTATCAACACTTTAACATATTAGAACAAACAAAAGAAAAACCCTACTTCTTCTCCCATTATGATTCTGGCTGGATCTAAAGGACTGGAAAATTCTGGTTTTTTTCTTTTACAGTAGTTAACTGCATACAGGCCAACTAATGCTATTCTAGAAAGTACATTATTAATACAAGATGTGTCTTCAAAAGAATTTTAAATCAAAATTAAAATAAGGGAATTTTCAGTTTGTCACTTATAGCTTTTTGCAATCTTGTCCATATAGGTTAGAATTTCATGTCGGAAATACCTTTCTGGTTTTTTTAAAAGGTAGGAAGGCAAATCCATTTCTTCATTCTGACCATGATGTTCTTTGCTTCTCATTGAGCAACAACCATTCCTAAAAACTTTAGCAAGGAGTTCTTCAGTCTCTCTTCAGTGAGGTCCCTCCATCCTTTCTCAGTAACAGGGCTTATGTGTGGTAAAACCAGATGTAAAACACATGCACATGATTCTCATCCTTTAAATATCTCCATGCAGCCAGAAACACACACTCACTCATAATCAAGTTTATTCAAAGCTAGTCTTTTTGTTTCCTATTACAATTACATATTCAGCCCTTGCACTGATTTAAGAATTTTTCTTCATTTAGACAATTTAGTCTTTCTGTCTTTTGCTTAAAAAGAGACTTATATGAACTGTGGGCTAACTAAACTTAAATCCTGTCATCAGGGAGCTTCATTCATTTCTGAGACCATGACTTTTGGAAAAATAAAACTTTCAGCACAGGTCAGTACCTAGAAAAAAGTACCTAAATCATTCTGTCAAAAGATTTATTGGAGAGTCTTAAGTGAAATTGACAGGTTCATTAAGAAATTGTGTTTATCCTTTCTCACAAACACATTTAGGTAAGGCCCAGATAAAATTGTGTTAGATAAAACACAATTTGGAATTGTGAGGAATATCATACAACAAAATGCTGAAAGATTCTGGGAAAATATTAATACAATACGGTTCTCTTTTTTTCAGTAGAATTTTGCAGAAGTATTTTTGAAATATTCTCTGTTTTACTACAAGCATTTATTTTGATTTTTCTTTAATTATCTAGACAGATACTACCCACAATAGTTATTGCAGTGTGGTAACCTCTGGTCTCCTATTTCATACTTGAAAGACTTCTGCTGAAGGAACAGAAAGGTTTTTCTGATGTGCACTCCTGCTTTGTCATACTGAATTATAGATTCCCATAAAGATGATCAAAACAAGTATATGTAAATGAAGTTTAATTCACTGACCTAGTTCAGACCTCATTCAACTTGACCTCATCCACTCATGTTTTCTCATCTGAAGTGCTTCGTTCCTCACTTCCTTCTTTTTATCATTAGTCCTTTTTTTTTATCATTAACCAGGAAGGCAGGACACTCTTCAAGAAGGAAATCTTAAAGGCACAAGAGCAGGCCATTCTCGTGTGTTTAAAATGAGATGGCAGGGAAAACCAGCTCCTGGCTGGAGCTAAAAAAGAGAGTTTATGATCTTTGGAGGAAGGGGCAGGCAACTCAGGAGGACTACAAGGTAGCCATGAGGCTGTGCAGGGAGAAAATTAGATGGGCTGAAGCACAGCAAGAACTTAATCTGGTAAAGACAATTAAGAAAAAAGTGCTGTTAAGGACTATAAAAAATGTTTCTATAAATACATTAACAACAAAAGCAGGACTAAGGACAGTCTCCACATTTTAGTAGATGTGGGGGAAAACATAGTGACCAGGCATAAGGAAAAGGCTGAGGTACTTAATGCCTACTTCACCCCAGTCTTTAGTAGGAAATCCAGTAGCACTCTGGGTACCCAGCCCCCTGAGCAGGAAGACAGGGATGGGAAGGACATCTATAATCCATGAAGAGCTGGTTACTGACCTGCTACACTACTTATACGCAAGTCTATGGGGCCAGATGGGATCTACCCCAGGGTCCTGAAGGAGCTGGCGGAAGTGCTCGCCAAGTCACTTTCCATCATTTATCAGCAGTCCTGACAAACTAGGGAGGTCCCGGTTGACTGGAGGCTTGCAAACATGATGCACATCCACAAGAAGGGCTGGAAGGAGGACCTGGGGAACTACAGACCTGTCAGTCTGACCTCAGTGGCAGGGAAGGTGATGGAACAAATCATGCTGAGTGCCATCACATGTCACATGCAGGACAACCAAGCAATCAGGAAGTCAGCATGGGTTCAGGAAGGGCAGGTTCTGCTCGACTAATCTTATGTCCTTTTATGACAAGGTGACCTGCTTAATGGATGAGGGAAAGGCTGTGGATGTCATCTACCTGGACTTTAGTAAGGCTTTTTATACCGTTTCCCACAGCATCCTCCTGGAAAAACTGGCTGCACATGGCTTAGATGGGCATATGCTTCACTGAGTAAAACACTGACTGGATGACCAGGCCCAAAGAGTTAAATCCAACGGGCGGCAAGTCACAAATGGTGTTCCACAGAGCCAGTACTGGGGCCAGTTCTGTTTGATAACTTTATCAATGACACGGACAAGGAAACTGAGTGCACCATCAGTAAGTCTGTAGATGACACTAAGTTGGGAGGGAGTGTTGATCTGCCTGAGGGTAGACAGGCTCTACAGAGGGACCTGGACAGTCTGGATCAATGATCCAAAGCCAATTGCAGGAGGTTCAACAAGGCCAAGTGTCAGGTCCTGCAGCTGGGTCACAGTAACCACATGCAATGCTACAAGCTTGAAGAGGAATGGTTGGAGAGCAGCCTGGACAAGAAGGACCTAGGGATGTTGGTTGACAGCCAACTGAATATGAGCTGCAAGTATGCTCAGGTGGGCAAGAAGGCCAACAGCACCTTGACCAGCATCAGGAATAGGGTGGTCAGGAGTAGGTAAGTGATCCTTCCCCTGTACTCCACACTGGTGAGGCCGCACCTCGAACACCGTGTTCAGTTTTGGGCCCCTCACTACGAAAAGGACATTAATGTGCTGGAGCACGTCCAGAGAAGGACAATCAAGCTGCCGAAGAGTCTAGAGCACAAGTCTTATGAGGAGCGGCTGAGGGAGCTGGAATTTTTTAGTCTGGAGAAAAGGAGACTAAGGGGAGACATTATTGCTTTCTACAAGTACCTGAAAGGAGGTTGTAGAGAAGTGGGTGTTCGTCTCTTCTTCCATGTAACTAATGAAAGGATAAGAGGAAATGGCTTCAAGTTGCACCAGGGAAGGTTTAAATTGAATATTAGGAAAAATCTCTTTACTGAAAGAGTAGTCAAACACTGGAAAGGAGGTGTTTAAAAGACAACTAGATGTGGTACTTAGGGACATGATCTACTGGCGGTCTTAGGGCTGTTTTGATGATTGGACTCGATGATCTTAAAAGTCTTTTCCAACCAAAACCATTTTATGATTCTATGATTCTCTGAATTCTTACTACAGGGTGAAAGGAAAATGTTTCTTCAATTTCTCCGTGAAACTACTCACATCTCCTAAACACATCTCTTTTTCCTGTCTGCATCAGTATTAACTGCTTTATAATCTTACAATACTGAAAGCAAGACAAGCTCGAACAATTATCTGGGCATTTCTCCCCAGCCATAATAGCTGAAGTACATCAGTATTACTTTGAACTTCTAGATTATTTTTTTTAATATAAGAAACATTAAAAATAAAACAACAACCAAAAAAGAAGCTGTTTTGTTACATTACCACTATGGGGAGAATAAAAGTCAGAGTAATGTAAATAATAACACCTACAACACCCTGCACAAATATTCAAGGGAGTTTCTGTGCATGTAGATGTAAATATATAAGTATGTATGCACTTCTAGATGAAATAAGGTTTGAATTAAACCTAGAAGTTGAAACTGAAAAAAACAGTACTGAAGTGTGATTATTTTACAGGAATATATATGTTTATACATATTTACATATTACATATTTACAAGGCTGCAGGCCTGCTAAGTATAAAAACTTGCCAAGTCTAACACAGAGAAAAGCTTTATTAAACTCTTGTCATTAAGATGAACCCTAAGGCTCATATTCACAACCCCCTCCCTTGTTGTATCCAATATGTCTTTTCTAATACTTTCACATGGATATGTCCTCTCCATGGCTTGATATTAGTTTCAAACTAAGAAGTTACTACAGATTCAGTCTGCAGTTATGAAGCAAACCTTTTGAAACCCTGCAAGTTCCTTACACTACAGGAAATACAAGGCACTTCAAGAGTAATCCACTAATTTTTTTACACAATTTTTTAATCTAGAGAATTAAGCATTTGGCAGATAATCCTGAAATCTCTCTTTACACCTGACAAAAAGCAGGCAAAATAAAAAAAAATGAGCTTCACTGTGTAAGTTAAGATCCTAGTTTGTAGGAAAACAGATATGAAAAAATAAAACCCAGAGTAAAACCACACTTTATTTGTAGGCTTGATTTCCATATGTCATCTATATGCTGAGTCTCACTCTTCAGGTTAGCTATATCCTCATGACTTTGTCTCTCTAAACAGGAACTAGTTATCTGGACCAAAACCCTTCCATATGAATGTCTCTACTCACTAGAAATTTCATGAAAAATAAATAGAAGTGAACCCGTAGAAATTTCCTGTAATTCAGAGTCTCAGTAATTAACACAGCTAGAATATTGTAAGGCTCCCACTCATCAAAAGCTGCCTGAGACCACATTTCCTTTTAGAACAGAAGAATGGTTCTTAAACATTCCCTCATGTTGGGTGTCCCACAAAGAGTTAACAACTACCTTGTCAGCAGAGAAATCACGTGCTACAAATGTGTTTTTCACTAAAAAGCAGGTTGGTGGGGTTGAATCAGACTCCCTTCTGACCTTGTATCAAAGTATGTGTATAAAACTTTCTACTAGATTTACTCATTACATAAGTATTTTAGTGCTGAGAAATATGTTAGTATATGTTTTAGATATTTAAAATAAGCATGATGAAAACAAAAAGAAAAGGTTTGCTACTTCTCACTGCCGTCTATCAAAGTATCAAAAACCCTGAGCTGATATACTCATTAAAAAGTACTCCTGAGTCCCTAGTGTTATACTAAGTCAATAGGCATTAGTTTTGTATGACATAAACATCTTCAGAGAAGAAGAAACTCTTGAGAAAGGCTTCAAATGTTCAGTGCAAGTACAGAGGCTGTTGCAAAGAATAGTACCATGCCTGCAGGAATTTAAAACGAATGCTATCAACTATGAAGTGAGTAAAAAAAAACCCACACTGCTGTGTTCCCATCTCCTCCTCCACAGGATGTCAATGTCACCATGATATACAGTACCAGTTGCCACTACCTGGTGTCTTACCTGCCATTTAAGAGAGTAGTCTGAACAAAAGGTGAAGCATCCACCTGAGGTTAAGAATCATAGTATATTTTTTTATTATATTTTTTCCTTCAAGCTCTCTTTCATGTCCATCATTTGAATATGCTCTCACACTTTCTGAAGGATGTTCAGTGCTTTCTTTCTAGTTAAACAGAAGGGATATGAAGCTGACTGTGGTCAGCTGCCTACTCTGCAAGAGGATTGGGATTCCAGAGACAAACATTTTTATCATCACTGTTCACATTTACAATTATTTAAAGCTTTGCTCATAACCACAGCAGATGCTACTCTAAGCAGCATTAAAATCAATGTGATACAGTTAATCCTGATTATTATCCTGACACTTACAATGATTTGTGATTGTGAAGATTACACATACTGTGGAAAATAAATACAACAGGAGGAATCCCACTTACAAGTAGTATTTGTTACTGTGATCTTACTAGCCTCTAACACCTCTTTGATGAACTGTGGAAACATTCTGAAAAGCATTTTTCAATCAAGTCATAAATAACCTTTAAGCATACTTTTGAGGCAGTTGTGAGCTAAATTAAAACTGTTGCATATACATTGCCTGCTGTTTTAATCAATCAAACACAGCAGAGTATTTCAAAATTCAAAATATTTCTATTAAAAAGTGTCATACTTTGTTTCCTGGTAGCATTTAAGCTTTAGGATTTTATAATGTATTATAAGTGGTAAGCCTGAAATATGATTTTCAGGGCATGGCTGTAGAAATCGCAGTTGCCTGTGTATGACCAAATTTCATTTTTAAATACAGGACTTTATTACACACACATTATTAATAAAAAATTATATTTTTAATAATTTTCTAATTTTTACTTAATTTTACTTTTATGTTAAGAATTCTTATATTAAGTGCACCAAGCTTACACAAATATTGTTGAAGCCTGAATCAGGCAGAGGTTTTACAGCCACAGTAACGGAATGTAAACTGCTGTCTAAATACAATCCTGTTCACGCTAGTCCTGCTGCCAGAGGAAAAATAAAAGGCACAGAATGGTAGAAAAGAATAATAATCTGCATTCTCTTGAGTATTGCAACCTTTGTTTTATTTGCCGATACGATGGTCATCACTGTTAACAGCTATTGAAGAGATTATGTGTAGCATATCTGTTCATTCCAGAAGCAAAAGACACATTTAAAAGGCATCTCTCAACTACCTGAAAGATTAACACAAAACATATGAAGCACCAAAGACCTGAATAGCAAGAGCAGGTGAGATCTGTATTTGTCCATCTGGGACAAGCCTAGAGTTAAGTAGTGGTAAAGAGCGTTGAATATACGAGAACGAAGAATGTCATAAGAAAGAAATGGAAGAAACAAGGAAGTAGTACAATATTAGTAGAATAGTAGAGCTATCAATATTTAATTAGCAGTCAGGAAAGGTTTGTCTTCCAGGGCATTGTCAGTTATTATACCATATGTATAGAAGGGATCATTATTATAAGAGGCAGGTGACAGCAAGCTTTATTCCTGCTTTTTCCTCGTTTGGTCGCTTTTGAATTCCCAGGCCTCATATTCTTCTTTTAAGCCCTTTCTACCTAGACAGCTTCTGAATTGCATCATGGAAGAGGCTTGTCCTTTTATTGGAAGAAATCTTGAGAGAAAACTCTACGTATCATGGCATCATTCACACTGAAAAATCTGCCAGCAGCAAAACCCACCAGCAGCAAAATTTCATACTGGATAAAAGCAACCTGCCTGGAGAAAAGCTGCAGTCTGAGGCACTGTGCAACTCTTTGGGACTGGTCATCTAGCCAGTGTTTTACTTATGGATTTATTAGTAACACATAGACAGGTTGTGGTAAAACAAAGGAATGAACACTTCTCAGTTGAGTGCTGATGTTTTTCAGAAATCATTACTTGTGAAAGAAAATCTGGACAACCAATTAGAAAAGATAATATAAAATGGTTCATTTTGAGCATACTCAGACAATTGTGTAAAAGCCATTACTTTTGCTTTAAATAGTGAAGTGTAATCATGAGGCTATATTAAGCAAGAAAACAGCTGAGGCGTTTTACAAATGCTCCTTTTACATAAACTGAAAGGGCTTATCAAGCTTTTTGGTTATTGGTAACTACTGAAGGGAAGAAGAAATGAATGCTGATGAAGCAGCTACCATGGATTTAGAAAATCAAAATTAAGTACTGTTACCTTACTGGTTTCACATTGATTTGTTCTCTTTCACTTTCCCTGACCCAAACACAATTTTACAAAAGTGGAGACCAACCCAAACTAGAATGTTTGAAATCAGTTCTGGTAACAAACATTGCCTCTGTCTAGCATGGAGTTGCTTTGCATAATTTCTTCTTCACTGTCAATTCAATCACAAAAATTTACAGATATCTTTTAAAATTATACTGACATAGATATAAATCTTCAACTGAATGAACTAGCTCATGTCCATATCATTTTACTAAGTGTCCAGTCTGAAGTATGGCTAACTCCGGAATTCATGCATATGATAAGGTAAATTAACTAGGTTTTAATGCAGATCTTTCTTATACTTCTTCAGCTACCCTACCTAAGACTGTATATTTCTTCTTTCATTTGTAAATTTTAATTTGTTGTTGTGCAAAGAACCAGTTATACTTCCACCAACTGTTCCCTCACTAAGCTCCTGCTCTCTGAGATAAACACAATGGATCCTTCTCTCCCCTAGGTAACAGGGGATGACAGCTCCAAAAATATCTGTACAGGACACCTTGATCAATAAGCACAAAATGAGTAATATACAACATTGAACTGTTCAAGATAAAAGTAACCTGCATTTAGAAGAAGATATCCCTAAAGAATTAAGTGCAGAAAAGCAGTAGCTGGTATTACAGAGGCTTCAGAACTGCCAGGAAAGCAATAGGAGAACAACTGATAATTGCTTCTTTTTTACCATTTTAAAAATATTTCTTTATTTAGCCGTACGTACAAATCCAGTATTGAAGTCTACAAGAACGAAAGACTATCCAGCAGATTCTTGCAAACAGTGATACACCTGGTGAGCTGCTAGTGTACCAGATCTCCAGGCTACATTTTATTGGAGAGCAGATGAAGATTTATTCAGTGATGATGGAATGGGCCTCTCTATATGTCTGCAGTTTCTCTTATGCATAGAGGACAGGAAAATGCAACTTACTCACCAAACATTGTTTGCTCTTTCTGAGTCTTGTGGTCTCTGGAAAGAGCTTGCAGTAATTTATTATGGTGGAGAGCAGGTGCTTCACACACTGTTTTGTAGGGGAATGTGTGCATCAAATGATGGATTGCATGGATTTCATGGATATTTGGAATGCAGCTAACCCTTGCAACATACGGTGCTTTATGTATAAAAATTGTGTGTGCATGGTCCCTAAACAATCTGATCAAAATCAGCCAACCTCTAAGCAGTTAGTATGACCAGTTTATCTCCAGAGGTCCCTTTCAAACTAAACTATTTATGATTCTCTCATATAGACCTATGCACATACATACTGTGATAAGTGCAAGTCATGTCTCTCAGAATTTACAAAGCAATAGATATTGCGGTGTGGTCACACTGTAAATAGATAGATTAGCAGATATGACAGTAGAGATGATGATAGCACACTGAATGATCAAGAATGCAATTTACACAGATCTTTCCAAATCCCAAATCACATTTGAGAGAGCTAATGAGATTATAAAAAAAGGATCCTCTAGAATTTGGAAATGCACCATACAGAACTGAAGTCTGTCTTTCTGAGGTGAGATATAAGGCACTGTGTGTTAAAGGATAGTAATTCTGTGAATCTCAGGCTCAGTAAAGTTCTAATCCTGTAACTGGTAATATGAAGAAATACTCTTATTAACTGCAAAACCTTAGAGTGCAAGAGTATTAATAAAGGCTGTCCATGTACCTGTTTACCTTTGTCTCTTGAAATAAAGGCTGCAGAGGTACTTATCAGGCATAAGAGACTTGTACTTTATTGTGCTTTGGTGTCCAGCATCTATAAAGCTTGGTCAGGCTGACCATTATGCTGCAGGTATTATAAACTGTCAGTCTGACACTCAAGTGCGAAGTATTCAAGAGAGTCACACACACTCTTTAAATAGTCTTCTTACAACATGTAGTGCTTCACAAATTTAAAAATACAGAAATTCTTCTTTAATATATCTATTAGATATTTCTGTGACAGCTTAACTGAAAGGACTAGAGATGGAGATTAAATAAATTAATCTGAAGCTGAAATTCTACTATGAATCCTTTATAGGGCTAAGGATGGAGTTTTGTGTATGTTCAGTAGATTTCTGCTGCTATAGCCTAAAAGTGAATCTCAGCAGGACAACACCCATCAGTATTTGAACAGTGCAGTTGGATCTATTTCAGAAAACACTTTACACAGAAGGTGAAGTATATTCTGAAGTAATATTCAAGCATTGTAAGGCAATCCTCCAGCTAGTACTGGTTAACTGCAATTTCTATTAATAGCTTTGAGTGGGAAATTTGTCAAATGTTCTTTATTTATTTTAACATCCTAAGAGGGTTTAAAGTAAATCTGAAATTACAAAAATGCTGTCAGCAGAGAAATAGACACTAAAGAAGAATTCACTGATCTGTCTAAAACCTAGTTTAAAATCCTTTTATTGTGCTTTTTTTCATGCCAACTTTGACCAACAAGGACTTTAAATAAAACCATGAAAACAGCACAAGGATAAATGTAAGAATTCTAAGCTTACACCAAGGTAGTAGAAATTCCTTTGATCTACCCTCAGGAATTTGTGTTGAAACCAAAGTTTGTTTTTTATTCCACACCCTGGCTTTACTAAAGAAAAGCCAAGGTGTTTGCACACCATTTGCTTATTTATCCATCTATCCATTTTCTCACTTTTCCAATTTTTGTTACTGCTTTTTCTTCAGAGGAATGCAGCTTCACTGGTTTCTCTGTGCAATTTTCCATTAATGAAGATACAATGTTTAGGTCAGTACAGTGTTATCTTATAAATCTTAGTTTGATTTTTGTGACAGAGTGTAGATTGTCTCTAAGCAAAATGCCAGGAATACTTTCATTCACTGCCAAATGGAGGTCAGAGCTGTCTCTTTTCATTGAAGCCAAGAAAGCTGTAGCAGGTCAAAGATGAAGCACATTTCTTGAAAAGAGCTGAAAGACACATGGCTATAATTCTTTATCTAGATAACATTAGTAAGCCTAAGGATTACCTACAAAGCTAAAGAGTCAGATTATTTGATTTTGGGAAATAACATTTTAAATTACCTCTTCAGAGTTTTAAAACTTTTCATTTGCTAATTACCCATAACTGCATGAGACAATAGTATAAAAAAACCAAAACCACAAAAACAAACTACAGCAATAAAAAATATTCTTTTTCCTGGTATTAAAGAGATACTACAATGATTACTGTCATTTTATGTATTTTCTAATTAACTCTTATTTGCAACTGCTTCACACAATACAGAAAATGCATTGAACAAATTAGCAATGAGGACTAATTTGACCAATATTACTTAAGAGAACAGCTCATGTTTTCTCTAAAAATTGCATGCATTTTAGGTTACAATCCAAACTAGACATGAATTTTATTTACTAAGAATAAGCAAAAAAAAATCAATGGATAAAAATAGGTAAAGATATGGATAGATAACCTCTCCTCAGGTGAAACAAGGTAATTTCAGTTCAGTTCAACTGTCTTCACCAGACAGTTAAACAAAACCACTTTATTTTGTCACCAAAAGACTAGAGAATACTCACATTTTTCATTTCCCTGCTATAGAAAGATGGCAGCATCCTAAATCATCATAGCGTTCCACACTCTTTGTGGTTAAAAACTTTTCTGAAATCTATGTGTAAGTTTCAGACATCTGATACAACCAGATCCAGGATTCTGGGATGGGTCCATATCCATATAGGAGAGTTTTAAGATTTTGATTCCCTAGTAGCCAGTACACTAAATGGAGTAAATGTCTTCTAGAATTATTAGCTAATAATTTCCATACTCAGGTTAATGATTCATAGATATGTCAAAAAGAGCATGATCAAGAAGTTGTACCTTTGTCTACTGTTCATTTGGGTAAGTATTGAGAAATACAACCTGCCATCAACACATGCTTCTTAATCAAAATGACATGCAACTTTGTTCAAACACTGCTTAATTGTTATCTCTGAAAATCTGTACTGCACACATTTATCTACACTTTGAAAAAAGTTAGAACATCAAAAGAAAAACAAAAATGCTCTTCCTGAAAAATACAGGAGAGGCTGCCATAGCTTTGATAATACAGCAAGTATTTTTGATTCAATTTGAACTGTTTCTATTTTAAGATTGATAAGATAATTTTTAAATGCAGTCTTGAAATTTCCTGACTTTGAAACAAAAAAGCATCTTATACAGTCTGTTATTCTTATAAGGTCAGTGTTGTTGGTAAGGGTACTAGGTTAAGAAGCAGAGGCACAACTATATGCTTTTAAGTAGGAATTATTATTTGGAAACAAGACTCTGGAGAATACTGACTTCTGAGCAGCTGAGAGTCTACAAAAATTATGAAAAAATAAGGAAATAAGGTAGCTGTCTGCTGGGA
>NW_010156014.1:14348-15164 GCF_000695765.1 Mesitornis unicolor
GCTGTGTCTTAAGTTATTTTTACTTTAACCTTCAGGAAAGAGAGTGTGGCCTTGCGTCTGTCTGACACTAAGGAAAATAAAAACACGAAGATTTGCTTTGTGTTAACCTTGAGACAAGGACGTTTGGAAAATCCTTTTTGCTAACTTTGAAAGGAAAAAAATATCTTAAAGAAGGGATGGTTTGACAACAAAGAAGATAAGAGAACAGGGCTATGAAAGTAGGTTTATTTTAAGTTGTGAATAGATTGTTAAATTTCCTTCTGAGGCTGTAATATAAACTTTTGTTTTTGTGTTCTTCATTTGTTTTAGCTCTCTGTGGTTTGCAGACCATCTGTTCTCAATGTCTGTATCCTTTACACTATGGATTTGTATGCTAAGAACTTTGTTCTTCACCCTATCTGCTGCAATTTCATGTTTACTACTTGTACAAAACTGATATTCTATAAATAAAGAGAAATTTAAAAATAGCTGGTAATTCTACACATATAAAATTACAAATTATCTTCTTTGATGCATAATCAATTTTTGCATTCCTTCATACTGCTTCCACATTGTGTGTTGTATAATAGTTTAATAGAACACTTTATTCACATGAAGTCTCAAAAAACCCCACATACTGCACAGAGAAGTAGATGTCAGCATGGATATATGCAATAGGCACTTACATTTTGTATTGGGTTTTCTGTGAGGGGGTTTTTGGTTATGTCTTTGGTAACGGGGGAAGGGCAATGGACACGGCCCTTTAAGAAGCTACCTGAAAAACTCCCCGTTTGCTTTTGTCAGATCCACCTCTGATCAGGACCAAGCCAATCAGCG